>NC_045684.1:9061611-9222377 GCF_003331165.1 Xiphophorus hellerii | reverse complement strand
CTAAATCTTACTTTTAGCCTATTTTTAAGACTAAACTAGTAGGGGCTTGTTTTAAGTTAATAGTTCCTCAATATTGTTAAAAAATACTAGGTCCGTTGGCAGATCATTTGACTTGAAGCAAGATGTTATTAGTGAAATAATCAGCCGATGGGACTGGTACTTTTAATTTGAAATTAAGGACTTGTCAACTTAAAACAATCTCCTACATCATATGTGTAAGTTAGTAATTTGGGTCTAAAGTCTACTGAAAAACTAGGCTAAAAATACTTGGTAAGATTTTGTGTTTTTTCAGTGCAGTAACACAGTTTTGCTTTAATAGCTTCAGATCTGCACTGATGTCTCTGTCTCTTTCCTAGAAACTGTCGATGCCAAGAAGGGAACAAAAATGACGCTACAATTTCTGAATATGATAAAAAAAATAATTAAAGCTACAGATTGTATTGTTTAGCACGAAGCTAGCTTCTTAAAAACAGATTTAAATGGAAGAAATGTGTTTGCTTCCTGTCCAAAATGGGTAAAAAAGATCAGAGGGGACTCAGTTTATCCTTCGGCTAACTCTGTTAGCATATCTTTCATTCCTTCCTGGTGTCAGTTAGTGTGTGAGTAGCAGTTGCTCGTCCCCGACAGAAAAGTGTTTACCATAAACACGTTCTCTCTCCTCAACCCCCAAACTTACGTTGTCCATCTGTTTCCAGCAGTGATCCAAAAACTGCTGAGCCTTCCTTCCTTCCTGTAGGTGCTGCTCATTTCCACACAGAAACAAGAAACACGTAAATAAGCAGACCACAAAAATATAGTTCAACGTGACAAAGCCACACGAAAGGGCTTTGTCATTTGATCAGGTTTTGAATTTTCTAACATATTTAACATCTTCATGCCACAAAAATTTATGTTTTTCTGTCAATCAAATGTGAAACTACTTAGAGATTAGAAATGTGAATTTTGCATCTACATTAGTGTAAATTTAGGTATGATGCTAATTAGAGCTACTAGGAACTTAAGGAATAAAACAGACTTTTGACTTAAAATATGCCTATTTTAAGTCAAAGACTTTGAAACAATTAAAATATTAATATAAAAAACATTAGAAAGCCAAAATATATGTTTTATTGCAAAATGTGGTAGTGTGGTAATATAATTATTATCATTATATCACTTGAAAATGGTCTCAAAACAACAATATTAGAATTTTTAGCGATAACTTCTGCGGCAATTTGTCATCCAGGAAAATCTGTTATTGTGACAGACCTACTAATAAAATTGATTATATGGTTTAATAAATCAATACTGATGTTCTTTTAATTCAGTTCAGTTTCATTTAGAAATATTTAAAAGTTTTATACTTCGCTTTATCATGAAACCTCAAGTCTAATACACATATAAAACATCTAACCAATGAAAACTAGACTTCAATATGAAATAAAATTAGATAAATTATGGTTGAAAAACATCTAGAGGCCACTATTCTCCCAAAACACATCAACATTTTAATTTTTCCAGCAGCAGATGGTAGAAACAAGACGACAGATGGATAACATGACATGCAACAGATTATTCCTCAGAAAACACAAGCGACACAGAGGAGAGGAGCAAAACATCTGCTTTCAGGACGGAGACGTGACGGCACTCACGTGTTTCCGCTCGGCTTTCAGCTCCTGGCTGTATCTCATCAGCTCGTTGTAAACCTTGTGGGACATTTCCTCCGCCACCACCTCCCTCTGGCCGGCGTAGTCGTTCAGCTCGCCCATAATGGAGTAGAACGACATACACGATGTGAACCTGTCGTTAAATAAAACATTAATTTACGGAGTTTAAACATCACTCTGAATTTAGCTGTATGCTGTATACTGCAACAAAACAGATCCCAGCTGAGACAGAACCGCAAAAATACAGAATTTTGTCCAATTTCTAATGAAAATATCTTAGCATGCTTTGAGACAAAATAATTTAAAAGTAACTTCTCAGCAAGATAAATAAGCTAGTTTTAGGTAAATAATTATTTAATATATATTTTTAAAGATAGCACATACTAGCTACTACTGTTTGTATCTTTATTGAAGAATTATTGATTTAAAACAAACTTATTTATCTTGCTACTTTAGGGTTATTTTGTCTTAATTCAAGTGTACTAAGATATTTGTTTTGGAAACTAGACAAAAATAACTGAAAAGCAACTTTTCAGCAAGATAAATAAGCTTGTTTTACTACAACAATTCTTGAATAAAATTTTAAAAAATGCTCGTTCCTCTGGCAGATTGTTGATATCTTGCTGAAAAGCAACATAATTTTTGTCTTCATGGAAGTGTACTAAAATATTTGCACTAGAAACTAAACAAAAATACATAAAAGTTTTCAAAAATTACTCTGAGTTTATTTCAGTAACAACTTTTTCTCTGGAAAAATTATAAAACTGGTGGATTCCAGAAAGTTCATCTTAGGAAGTGCTGCAAAAACACAAAATATTACTAAATAATTTTGTCTAGTTTTAGTGTAAACAGCTTGGTACACTCAAAATAACTTAACGTCACTTCACAGCAAGATAAACACGCTTGTTTTCACAACAACAATTCTTGAATATATATTATTAAAAGTACTAATTCCACAGGCAGATTATTTCCACTTATGAGACATTTTTACTGTTTTAAGTGAGACAAGTCTGCCAGTGGAACCAGTACTGTGTATCTTTATTCAGGAATTGTTGACTGAAAACAATCTAATTTATCCTGCTGAGAAGTTACTTTTAAGTTACTTTTTATCTTAATTCTTGTATAATAAGATATTTACACTAGAAATTAAACAAAAACACTTAAAAGTAACTTCTGAGAAAGATAAATAAGCTTGTTTTCAGTCAATAAATCTCAAAGATGGATAATAAAAAAAACGTACCAGTTCCAATGGCAGATTTTTCACTTATATGTAGATAATCAGCCATAAAAATCTCAATTGATGAATCTCTGGTTTATCTTATTTTGAAAATATTTTCAAAATATTAAAAATGAATTTTTCTTTTCAATAATCCTCATTTCCTGCTCATTCAAACCTTCATGAACAATTAACTTTCATTCATAATGTATTAAAATAAGTATAAAATAAGAGTAAAGCCTTTCTCTACATTGAACCATAGATCATTTCCATGATCTAATTTCAAGAAAAGTGGCTAAGCAGCTGTTTGTTGGAAAAAAAACAAAAACTTCCAAACAAATGAAACAAGAATTTAAGTTTTTTCCTCATAAAAATTTAATTTCTGAGTCTTTCGAAACTTTAAGGAAGCTGTAATAATATAAATGTAGAAGCTTCATGTGGTTAAAGGGGACAGAAAAATCTCTCCTGGCCTCCACAAATCCTTCTACATTCCTGCTGTTTATGTGACGAATTGCATTGTTTGGTAATTTTGCAGACGGGATGTGAGCAGCCACATCAAACACGCTTTTTTAAATGACCAGTCAAATTATTCATCAAGATTCCAGCAGGGTTTTCCGTTGCTCCAGTCCACAGGCATCCGAAAGCATCGAGTAAAGGATTAAAACTAAACGACGTCCTCACCTTGGCTCTTCATCTTTTGAACGTTTTGGACAGTATTTCTTCACCAGATTCCTACAAGGCAAAGAGGGAAACATAAAAGCTTAAGGCACTGTCTGAAATTTTAATCCCGCAGGTACAGAAATGCTGAAAGTCAGACTGACACACACATAAACGAGAGGAGAGACATCCACACTCAGCAAGAAAGGATCCAAGCATTAGAGAGGAATCAAAGATTTAAACATCAAAGTCTTCGCCGGTCGTTTCCCTGAGGCTCCTGCAGTTTGAATTAATTAACTGGAGCACGGCTAAAGGTGGGTTATGCTACATGTTTACGCAGAGCTGCAGATGCATGAGTGTGAGAGCTGTTATCAGTAAAAAAGAAAAAAGCAACATTGTCTGGAAACAGACAGAGATACACATTCTGTAGTTCCCTACTCGATTCTTAAAGAGGTTTCTACCAGTTTGGTAACAAAGAAACATAAACAGGCATTTTCATTCTTTATTTCAATATCCTCAACATCAATATGTCGACACATTGAAGCGTGACGTCTTACACGCAAGATCCCACCGCCAGCTTCCTGCTGTGGGGCAAAAAAAGCTGCCCGCTAACAATGACTAGCATTGGTTTTAGCCGTTAAGTTGTTACCCTAATGTTTAAATATTAAAATAAAAAGGGACCCAGTGCTTTGCTACTAATTGTCAACATAAAGACAACTAGATAACAAGGTCAGGAAACAACTTTAATCAAAAAGTAGAACGGGAGAGGGAAATAGGTCAGCTATGCTAGCTTGACTATGACAACCTTAACATGTAGATGTGCTGTGGAATTCTGTGTGTTTCGGTTCAGTTAAAGAAAAAAAATAGATACAAAAAGGCAACCTGAACACCAACTCTGATAGATAATCAATAGAGCAGGTGTTTAAATTAGCTAAGCAACCAGCGCTGTGTTAGATTAGCTAATAGCAGCGGTAGCTAATCTACCACAGCGATCACTTATCGCAAAATAACAGAAGTCCTGAAAACCTAAACTGTAACGGACTGATGTTTTTTCTTTGTGTGGGAAATGTCCTGAAGTGTTTTCTGGTATTAAATTTCTGATACGTTAGCGGTTTGCTATGGCAACGAGTCTGTGTGTAGCACAGCTAACGCAGAGAGCGAGAAAAAAAAGAATACGAGTGGTTTTGAGTTATGCTTCAGTTCACAAAGAAGTGCGGTTTTTCTGCGTTATTTTTCACTTTTGCACACTGCACTAAATTAATAATACCTACATCTCCAGAAACGCAGCTACTGTCTCAGTATTTTTTTTAAATTAAATCAGTGAAATGTGATACTCTTGGACTTTTTAAGCCTCGGTAGAGAGAAAAATGGCTAAAATTTCAGGCATGATTGCAAGACATACAGGTAAAAATATATTTTTGAATCTGACAACAGTAATACAAGGATTTATATAACGTTCTATGTCAATATGGTTATATTTGTGTCTGTCAGTGTGTGTGTGTGGGTGTGTGTGTGTGTGCATGTGTGTGGGAGTGGGAGTGAACGTACCGTAGCTGCTTGGCATAGTTCTGCTCTATGTCCAGCCTCTCCTTAACGAACTTTGCATAGCGCTCAAGGAAGTCAATCCCCCACTGAGTGTGTTTGTCCAGATTCTCAAACTGGTCCTGAAATAAAAAAAAAAACAAGACAGAAAATTAAAAGAAAGAACAAAAGAAAAGAAAAACACACACACACACACACACACTACATGTGTTTTAGAAAACAGCCACATTTATGTGTTGGTTTAAGAAATCACATTTTAGAAACTATTTTTAATGCATATATTTTTGTGCCTAATTAACACAACTAAACATTAATTTTTGCTAGTGTGCAGACAAATTGTTTCTTATGGAGGTTCAAGATACATTTATTCTGTTAAAAACATTTATACAAAATACAAGAATCTCGTATTCTAGTCTGTTGTTTGCACCTGTACTTACAGCTCCATGCGTACAATAACACCAGGCTGAAAAACTACAAAAATCTTACAATATTATACAATATTTACTGTGTAACATGGGTATCTAAAAAATAAAATCAGGAGAAGAACAAACTGTTCATTCAGGCAGACAGAGAGTGAGACTCCAAGCTGATAACAGGAAGGTTTAATAGATGAAACCAAAGTTGTTTTTTTCCTGAGCTATTTTGCTAACCTAGTGATTTTAATTGATATTTTTACAACAACTGATGGTCTCATAGCTACCTGATTGTGTTATAATCAAGTAATCAAGAATAATGAGCTCAGCAGCTCCACCAGGTGATTGCTAATTGCTGCTGGCTAGTCTGAAGGAGCTGGGTGTGGGAGGAGCTTTGCCTTAAAGGCGGAGCTAGAGCCAAACAGGCGTTTAGCGCAGCTGAATGGTTGCCATGGAAATTAAAGGATTTCTCAAAGATGGAAAAAAAAATTAAAGCAACACTACAGGTTTGCTTTTGATGAGGGAAAACATTATAAGATGATGTAAAGCTATAAAAAAGTAAATTTTATATAATTCTGCCCCTTTAAATGAATGGAACACATAGAATATAACAGAAAACAAGATGGCTGAACATGACAGAGACCTGCCTTTCCTCCATCAACATACACTAAACCACAATTTAGTTAAGTCATTCATCAGTTCTCTCACAAGAAATTTGTTTGACGATAAATTGTCCCAGAAGTTATCACAATAAACGATAATATTGTTGTTTTGAGGCCATTTTCAAGTTCTTGGATTATAATAATAATCCAAGATCAATAAACTTTATATTCAAATGAACATTTAACACTGGAACTGGAAGATATTTTAAATGAAACAACAAATAAAATTAATTATGAAGTCTGTAAACAAAAGTATCCTTCAAAAAAGTCAGTTGAGATCAAAACACCAGACTGAAAACTTTTATCATCCAGTTTTTGGTAGAAAGAGAGAAATAATAAACCATGCAAATGGAAATTATTGAGCTGGTTTTAATTGATCACATTATTAATTGGTTCATTGCTTATTGTGTATCTCAACGTTAATTCAACCAGTGACTAACAGGAGGGTCATATTTCAGTTGAACTACAGCACAAAATGAAACTGAATCAAAAGCAGAGGATATAATCATGTTTGCTGCCTGCAGCAGCCACCGGCTGAACAAAACGCTGACTAATTATTGAACCCGGACAAACAAAGCGACCCCAGCAAGTCTGAACTGTGAAATAAAAACCCTCCGCCGGCCCCCTTAAAATCCTGCACATTTTTTGTTCAAAAAAGGGAAAAAAAAACAGAAAAGGGAGGTTTGACTAAGACGTTAAGCAGCAGTTAGCTCATACTCAGAGTCTCACTCTGAATCACAGCTGTGAGCTTTGAGGTTTATTCTGGGTTTGTTTTAGCCGTCTTGCTCATGTCTGGAGCATCTCTCCGGCTCGTCGGCCTCCTGTTAGCTGCAAGGCGGCGATTGCATCAGCCTGTGTGACGGGGCTATGAATAAGTAATAGACTATGAGCTCATGCTGTAGTTTTTGGCTGCGTCTCCAGGCTCCTGTTCTCTCCGTCCGCAGGGACAAAAATGGAGATGAAAACTGGAATCTGTTAGCAACAAGCGGATGAAGATGGTGGTGAAGATTTTATTTAGTTCTGTTTCAATCACACTGATTACTTTCACTTTTAGTTAGTTAATTCATTTGCTCACAACAGAAGTTCATCATGATGATTTAATTTCCCTTTAGGACTTTTAAATTGAATTGACTCGATTAAACTGAATAATAGATGATAGAAGTGACTTTATTTCAGACGGTCAGATAGAATATGTTGGCCCACTACAACATGTAAAACATGTATAATAAATCCAAACTAGCCCAATCATTTCCATTTGCATGATTAATAATTTTTCTCTTCTTCTGCCAAAAGCTGGATGATAAACTCTTCAGTTTGGTGTTTTGTTTAGACTTTCAATTCATTTTATTTGTTGTTTTGTTTGTTTATTTTGGATATTTAAAATGTCGTCCAGTTCCAGTGTTAAATGTTCATTAGAGTAAATTTTTTTATATATATTTGACAGTGCATTTTTGCATTATTACCATTATAATGCTTGAAAACAATCTGACAACAATATTATCGTTTATCGCGATAACTTCTGGGACAATTTATCATCAGCAACATTTGTAATTGAAACAAGCTTAGCAATAGATTAAGTTTTTATTGTTGGCACAGACTGAAGCAGCACTTTGATAACTTGTCAATCAATTTTGTAGGAATTTTGATTTATTCTCTAATAGATCAACATCAAATTAGCACAGTTCCTCCTGTGTCCTGCCAGTCAGCTGGCTGAAACACGGCCTACAAGACTGTTCTGTAAAAATAAAGAAGAAAAAATTTAAAGAAATATCTATATTGCATGTATTATTAATATCACCAGAAGAGAAACTGCACTGACATATGGCTCTGTTTCCATCAGGGTCTTCCTTAGGAAAATCCTGATTCTGAAAAATCATAACGTCCATAAAAAATAAACCCATCAATGAGATTTTTTATTTTTTTGTGATGCTGAGGTGCTGTTTTATTTACAGGTGCATTAATTGCACTTTTCTTTAAAAAACTCAACCTGTAGACTCTGAATTTGGCTGATAATTTTTTTTTTGTTGTTTTAAAAGTTGCTAAATATAGAAACAAAGTCTGTAATTTGGGGTGACTACAGTTCAGGCTATTTATTGACGCCAACACTTACATGTGAAGCAGATCTTATCTAAATCAGCAAAGGTCTAAAAATCAACCACTGTTCATTTCTGCTCTGCTGTCAGAGACGTTTGGCTGTTTGCCCCGCTCGCTGCACGTTTCTTTCTCATGACTTTCTTACTATATTTAGCAACAAAATTTCAGATTTCAGACAAAATAAATCAGAATTGGCCAAAATCGGAATTAGAAGATCAGTTTTTAAAGATCAGCGATTGGTCAGAAAGCTGCAATCGAAGCATACCAACCAAAAAGTACCTGCAATGTTTTTAAATCCACTTTCCTTCTCAAAATTAGACTGGAAATTTTGTGCTTTTTAAAAAAATATTTTGTGATATATCCATGTTTTTCTCTCTTTGAAAACCTAAAAATGGATTAAGAAAGATGGTTCTGAATAAATACATTTCCAACTGTGGATATTTATCAAAAATGACTATTTCACTAAGCATTTTATGTGGAAATGCACTCCATGTTAGTCACTGCAGTAAAGCTGATTAATGAGCAAAGTATAAATGACTAAAGGGGAGACTATGCTGTAGAAACATCACTAAAATATAATAAGTTCAGCTATTTGTTAAGTTATAAATCACTTAAAAAGACTAAAATGAAAGTAAAATTGGTAAAAAAAGAAAACGAGTGGAACTTCTAATGCGTAATTTAATACTTGGAGTATTTTAAAAGACATAAAAGGAAGAAGTGGAGTTTAAGGACCTTGAGCAACATTTTATCAGCCTTGACACAAACTTGAACTGTCAGACATTTTTACCCCTGAGATTTGACACCTGAAAGGCTGAAGGCTCCACTTTTTCACCCCTTCTCTGCTGTGATTCACTCACATCGCAATCTGGGAACAAATGAGTCACTTAGAGTCCAGAAGAAGAAACTGAAAAAATCCTAATAAGCAAATTCCATCAGTTTTCCATACAGCGTTAATCTGTGAGCGTTGCACAGGAAAAACACACAATTAATTAGCAGAGCTAATTCTGCTAATACTAGAAGCTGATTACTCAGAGAGGCAGAGGAGAGCAGAATCTGATTCACACTGCAGGAAATGTCAGCCTGGCATCAGGCTGCAGACCCCCGGGCTCCGTCTGCACCCTGTGTGTGTTTACTGTGTGTCTGATCCGACTCAACAACAAACACACACACAGGCCTCCCTAAAGACACTGCTCTCTATTTGAAGAATGTGAAGGTGGGGAGCCGAGACGGCCTTTGTTTTGTTGTTGTGTGCTGGATGCTAAACATTTAAGAGTTTATTATCACCGTTTTCTCCAGAGGTCTAAGATATTCAGGGATTATTTGTTTGTAAACTCGCAACTCGGCTGCAGAAAGAGCCGGCCGCCCTTTAAGCTGTCACCGGTTGCCACGGTTACCCACATTTATTGTGACTTTTTGACATTAGACTATGACCAAATTAGCATTAGTGGACGAGAGACGTTTTAATTATCCAAATGGGTTTCATGTAGGTGAGTGGAAAAAGGATTTTAATCTCAAAATTCAGATATTTTCTCAGATTTCTGACTTTAATCTCAAAATTTTAACTTTTGTCTCGAAATTCTGATTTTAACCTTCTCATAAAGTAAAAAAACATTTTTTCCAGAGGCCCTAACCCTCTTCTGAACCTGAACTCTTGAAATCTGCCAAATGTTGTCTTTTATTTAACGAGCTGTTTGCACTGTTTTATCTCCAACCTGTGAGCACGAGCACATTCCAGTGGATATTTGATTTGCCTGTTTCCTTTTTTTTTTTTTTTTACCCTGCGGCAGCAAACGTCCAAAAATCTGGCAGACAAGCCAACCTCAGGGATTAACATTAGTCCTAATTCCAATGTTTTGGTGTCATGGAGCTCTCTTCGTCTCTTCTGGAGACATTTGTTTTGGTTATCTGTGCTGCGCTGGAGCCCCGTGAGTTCCTGTGAAATGTTCCTCCCATTGTGAAACGAAGGCAGACATTTGCTTTCAATCAGTTCAAACTGTTCCTCTGAGCGAAAGAAACGGGAGTTTCTTCCTCTTATGTAACTGCCGAGGTTTTGTTATGCAGTCTGTTATTGTTTACTTTTCCACTCAGATGATTGTTCTAAACAGTTTAATGGTTTTCCAAAAGCTGCACAGTTCTTCAGAAAAACTGCCACCATTTGTTGATTAAAGTTTGGGTCCACAGACAGTTTTAGCTGAAACTACTGGATCCTCAATTAAAAATCTGCTGCATATTGTTTATAGATTTATTTCTACTCCTTTTATGGCTCTGAGAGTCAAACATTTTCAATCCCCGACAGCAGGGGAAACATAAACCCAGAAACATACACCTCTGGGTAAAACCTGACAAAAGCCTAAAGAGACAAAAAGAGAAAAAAAAATATTGCTAAAATATAAATGTCAAAGCCTGTCACAATAAGAAATAAATCAGTTGCATGATAAATTAAAACAAGCTCAATAATTTTCATTTTCTTGATTGTTTTTTTTATTTATACCAAACACAGGATGATAAAAGTTTTCAGTCAGGTGCTTTTGGTCTCAACTACACCTTTTGAAGACTGTAGTATCCATGGTATCCATTTTATTTGTTGTTTTGTTTACTTATTTTGGATATTTGAAATGTCTTCCAGTTGCAGTGTTAAATGTTTGTTAGTTTATTAATCTTAAGAATGTGTTCTTGCATTATATTACTTGAAAATGGTCTCAAAACACCAATATTATCGCTTACCGCCATAACTTCTGGGACAATTTATCATCCAGCAAAATTTGTTACCATGACAGGGCTTTGGATGTCAAAGGCAAACTCAAAACTCAGTGGAGTTGGACAATAAATCAATAACTATGTATTAAATATTCAATATTTAATAGAATATTGACTGAACTCCGATCCAGAACCGCACAGCATTATGGGAAATGAAGGCAGAGGAAAGGCTTCAGCCTTCTGACAGCTAGCTAGGCCAGGTTGGTGGAATCAACTGACTCACTCCTTCTTTGGTTACCTAGCAACTCATTATTTGGTTCCCTAGCAACAACCTGTTAAGTAACTTGCGCAGCAGCAGTTTATGTTTTTGCATCATAACTGCTTAAAAATAGTTAAACGGCGTGGAATGAAAGTTGTGGATAAGACAGGAAAGGTCTGTGTTAAAACAAAAATTAATAATTATTGTCATCGACTGATATGAAACGCTACTATCGTGATACGTGTTTCAGACATTATCGTCCAGGCCTAAAACACGGTGAGACATTTTTAATCTTCCAATATCAAACAAATTTCTTGGTTTTATCTTTTCTCTTTAAATCTAGAGTCATATTTAATAAATTTGATTATTGACAAGTTGCTTTGGGCGAGGGCTGCACTGCTACCTTCCAGTAAGAAAGTCAAGGGTTCAAATCCCCAAAAACAAGAGGCTGTGTGATGTACCACTGTAACCAATAGGAAAATTCACCTGCAGTAGCCACCATTCAACCCAAAGGGGGCAGCACTGAGGCAGTTTTAGGGAAAATATGGGAGAATTAAATGTATACAAAAATGTCACAATTTACACAGAAACATGAAAAACCAATTTAGAAAGCTTATTAGTGAAAAAAAATTTGTTTTGAGGTTTTGTTACAGTTTAGTAAAGAAAATAATATTTACTGAAATGAGCCAATTTTTCATATAATTGTGAATTTATCATTTATTATTCCTTTTTGCAATAAAGCTGAAATGTGATACTGGCCAACTCCTGTTTTTATCTTGTAAAACACTTTGTGTTGTATAAACAGGAAAAACTTTTACTCATTGATACCCATCAGAGCTGGATGTTTTAAATAACTTTATCTTGGATTTCAAAAATATTTTTAGCAGCAGAATAATCTTTAATAAGTGTAGATAAGAGCAATCAGAAGTCACCAGCCAGAGATGGGTCAGTTAAATATTAAACCACAGACACTGAACAGCACCTACAGTTTAATCTGTAATAATAAAGAACATTATTTCCTCTCTAATAATAAATCTTTGTCCTTTCTTTGACTCAGCAGCTCTGTTCTGCAGCTCCTGCTTCCTAATATCACATAAACTTCACCAGGAAGTAAATAAAAATGTCACTTCCTCTCTTCTTTATCGCTACAGTAAAGGCATAAATTAGCAACAGCCGCCCTTTGACCTCGTCTGAAGTAACACAGAGCTTTTGCTGACACATGAGTCCTTTACGATGCGTTTCACACATAATTTACAGCATAAGGCAACATTTAACCAGACTGTTTTAAATGCTCTTAACCAGCATGTTGAGGCTTGAAAAGTTACAAAAAACAAAATCAACCAAAACAAAAGTACAGTGATGTAACTGAAATTTACTGGAATCTATTCCAAAATGTTAGGGTTGGACTGGAGGCCATCCAGGATTTATTTATATCCCACCAGTGGAAAAAACACACCTGAGCTAAGCTGCTAATCAAGTTTCATAGCAACCAGATTTTTTCTATTGTATTGCTCTGCTGATGCCTCCCATGCAGCCTGACAGACAAGTTAGACGAGACGGGGAGAGAGAAAAAAAATGGCCGCCTGAACCTTCAGCGAGTCAGAGAACGTGATGCAGAGGAGATTAGTTATCTTTTTAGGTGATAAATGAAATGTTTTATCAGGAGGAATCAGAACAGCTGCAGGTTTTCTGAATGGAGAACAAATTAACTGGAATCATCTCATTTTATGGTGTTTACATTACAAAAACACAAGTGTTTTTGGTCTAGTTTTTAAAGCAAATATGTTAGTTCACTTTAAATAAGACAAAACTAACTTACAAGTAACTTTTAAGCAAGAAATGAGAGCTTCATTTAAGTAAATAATTCCTTAATATTCATGAAAACATAGTAGTTAAAGACATTTTCCCATGAGTGAAGTAATCTGCCAGTGGAACTGGAACGTTTTCATCAATATTAAGGAATTATTTATGTAAAACAAGCTCCTATTTCTTCATTAAAAATTATTTGTTAGTTCAGTTTTGTCTTAATTCAGGTGTACTAAAATATTTTCACTAGAAACTAAACAAAAATCCTTGGTATGATTTAGTATTTTTGCAGTGCGAGGACAAAGATCCTAAACAGGAAAAGTATTCTCTCTAATGTTGCACATAAAAGAAAAAAGATGCAGCTTTTGTTTTGACTGATTAATGACGGCATAATGGCTGCTGCAGGGTGTGGCGTTGCTCAGGCTTTAGCTAAATGCAGCTTTAATTACGGTGTCTGCTCTCATTGTTTTGTCTGTTGCTCACGCTTCTTCTTTTTGCAGGTTAAGCATTTAACATAAATACTTATAATTTCTACCCCCATCTTAATGTTTTCCTAATGTTTTATACCCTCAGCACCAAATAGATCTACTAAATAAAACGATTAAATAAAACAGTTAAAATGTTGCAGGTGGCAGGAAGAACAGTCCAGGGAAAAACCCCCAGATGTTCCAGATGCTCCTGAGATTCCAGGCAATTATCGGCTTAGAGCTTTAAAGTTACTGACTTTTCAGCTAAAAGCAAGAGCTGAAAATAATATTAATTTATTTATATAGCTATTTATAACTGTGGGGTTTTTATAAATATTTGTAGATGTATGTTTATAAATAACTGGAGCTATATATTTTTATAAGTAATTAGAGATGTATATATATTTTTAGATCTAAATATTTTTATAAATAACTTCAGATATTTCATATTTGTAGATATATTTTTAAAAAATAATCTGAGACAGAAATTATTATTATTATAGATAATTCTGCATGAATTGCACATCTCTAATATTCTAAAACTCACTGATAACCAGAAAGTGTTTGAACATCTCAGGATCAGATTTATCATCAACTCTTTCACCTGTTCTGTCATGCAGGGATGAGCATTTCTTAATTAAATGTAAAACATTTAAAAATCAGTAAATAAAGATTAAACCGGTTCAGCGGCTGCAGCGTTAACCTCAGGGTTTCCTGTGTGTGTCCAAAATGAAAGAGCAGGAAGTGGTAATTACTGCATCTGACCATCCAGCCTCTGAGCCGCGTCGTCACAACACAGATCATTCATTCATTCATTCATTCATTCAGCAAAACAAACAAAAGGAAAACCACAGGATCCTTCATTTATCCCGCCTCCATTCTTCAGAACGAGGTCTGATGACTGCGACACCTTTTCAGGCCGCGCTCACCGCGGCTAGAGTGGTGGATTATGGGTAATCAGACAAGAAATGTATTAAATTGAGAAAAAGAAAACATAACTATGTCTACTCTAAATGCAGAACATCTCATATTAGTGCGTATTACACAAATAATCCCATAATAAACTGATTGACAGCCATGATGTAAGCTGAGCAAGCCTGTTGCAATAATCAATTATTCAATTAATTACATGATAAATTAAAATGAGCTCAATAAATTTCCATTTTGATTATTAGATTTTAATTTTGCTTAGAGTAATAATCCAATTTTATCCATTTTATTCATGGTTTAGGTTGTTTTTTCTCCGTTTTATTGTTATGGTTGTCATGTTTTATTGCGGATATTAAAATGTCTTCCAGTGTTAAATGTTCTTTACTAAATGAAAGTTTGTGGTTTTTGTGAGGGCATTATTATATCATTTTAAGATATAACTCAAAAATGGTCTCAGAACAACAATATTATTGTACATTTTAATAACAATAATATATTGTCCAGTAAAATTTGCAACATCTGCTCCCTAAAATTAAACCAGATTAATGAAAAACTTTCAGTTTTCCAACCAGAAATTACAGCTGCGGTTAATCAGCTTTAAATGTCTTTACACAAAAAGTTGAATAGTTGCACAGTGGCTTTAAACTTGTTTCTTCATGTCGTTTCACTGGAGCTTGGTGACCTTTGACCTTCTGCCATAATGTTTGGAGAACACGACAGTCAGTGCACTTCTCATTTGAACGAACCATGACCTGAATCTCATCACACATTTAAATAAAATGTGTTGCAGCTTCAGGATGCTGATCCAAAACCTCAATAAAATCAGCCTCTCCAGGGAACTAAAGGTGTAATGTTTCCATGATCCACATAGATCAGATGTTATGGAAACGCATCTAAAACATGAGCATAACCTCAGGAAATGTTACACTAAGAGCTGGATGATATGGCTTCAAAATAAAATCTCACATTTTTTCGTTTCGAATTTGATTTCCAAATTTAATTGATTCTTTCTTTCTTTTTTGTTCTTTTCTTTTTACTAAAAAAAGAAAATACAGAATTTTTTTTTTTTGGAAAAGTGGCTTTTATTTTAATCACTGTTTCCATGAGCTTAAAGATGTAGGATTAGGACCATTTCTTTTTACAAGAACATAGATATGATTATTATTTTACCTTGCTGATGAGAAACTTTATTAAAATGAGAACATTTCAGTGTAACGAGAAATTTCTTGTTAAGAGAAAGTTACAAAAGTTTCTTGTTATAATAAAACTCGACTTTTTGGAACGAGAAACTTCCTTCTTAAAATGGGAAACGTTCTCGTTACATCGAGAAGTTTTTCGTTACGAGAAACTTTTTCGTAATGAGAACATTTCTCGTTTTAACATTCTGACGAGAATGTTTCTCGTTTTAACGTCGTATTAAGGTATAAAACTCGTCTTGTTAGAGAAATGTTCTCATTAAAACAAGAAACTTTGCTGCTATATGGCACCACGTGACTGGAATATAATAATGAAAATATCCAGCCTTTAATAAGTCAAGTGAACCATGGGGGGTCTAAAATGAGTGCAGTCCAAGCCGTGTTTGCTAATCGCTGATTAGTTGAACAAAAGAAGTTCACAAAGTGGGTTAGATCATAAATTACCATAAGTGGGTTCCTGTGTGGATCTGCTGTTCTGTCTGAAACCGTTTACCCAGATTAATCCAGACAAATATCGTCATATCTCACCCACAAGAAAACAGAAAACACCCAGCATGTCTCACCATCCTGTGTCTACCTGATGTTTTCTGTCTGTACTGTAACAACAGCTATAATCTGTCGGCCATGACGGCGTTGCCTTGGTTACGCCCAATCCTCCATGAACTGTGAGCTCAGGAGTTTTATGAGGCCCTGAAACTTCACCGGTCCAAATAAACAGCCTGGGAAAAACTGTTGTTGCATGAATTTACAATGAATTCACATTGTTTCCTCCAACGCTGTTGTCCTAGTTACACTTGACCCATCTGTAAATCTCTACCTATGGTAATGAAACGTAGAAAATTCCTGACAAAATCCAGAGTTTCCCACAGATACACGTACAAACCCAGAGCAGAAAAACGCACCTCACCCTTTGTTTATGAACACAATGCTGCTTCCTAAATCAACTCGTATGGTAAACTTGTGGTGTCCACACATTTTGCCCTGGAGACAAATTTAAGCTACCACAAAATTCATTAAATTAAAAATGAAAAAATGTGTTTTCTCAGTTGTTTTTTTCTTTTTTCCAGTTTTACTTGTTTGATAATAAACAACATTTTTATGAATTTTATAAATTCTTAGAGTCAAAACATAAAAATGGCTTTTGGACTGTTGCTTTATCAAAAAGAAAAACTATTTCCAAATTTTCATCAAAATTTGGCCGAATTTTTACAGTTTTTTGGTTTGTGGTCAGGGGGCCCAACATAAATCATTTCAAGGGCCATAAATGGCCCCCGAGCTGCACCTTGAGCACCCCTACAGTAAACAGCTTAAAAAAAGCTTAAAAACAAATTCTTGTTTAATTTAGTCATAAAGGGCAAAGTGGGCAGCTGCCCAGGGCGGCTTCTCCTCCGGGGCACCAGGAGCTGCCACACTAATAAAGCTGAACAAAGTTTTATTAAAAAATGTTTTTTTGTTTGTTTTTGTTCAAACTATCACCATGTTGTGACAGTTTGCTATCAGACAGATAATCTGTGAAAAAAATCGATCTCCTCCACTTCCTCCTGGAGTTATTATGGTGGTCTGAAGAAATGCACCAAAACAACCAATCAGAAACAGGAGGCGGGTCTTAGCGCCGTCAATCAACTTCATGTACTCACTGCTAAATGTGCTAATGGAAGAGAAACATCTTATTGTTAAAAGGAAAACCGGATGCATACGGCTGCACTAAAATCGGCAGAGTTTTTAATATTATCAATAGCAAACTACGTCTCTAAACGTGTTTCATGTAACTCATAATGAATCAAATTTGAGCTTTGAAAAAGAGTCACATTTTCAATTTGTTCAAAAAATAAACTAATTTGAAAGTTGTCATTTATGGAGCTTTAGGGGAAATTCAGATAGGCTAAAATTGGTCCTCTATAAAATCAGAGATCAATAATCCCAGATCGGCGCATCTCTACTTATTTGTTTATGAACATAATACTCATTGGATGCAAAAACAAATGGTAAATTATAGTTTATTTAAGTAAAACTAGTCGTTAAAAAAAACTGAAAATTTTATTTGGTACATTTTACTTTCTATTAACATTCTAACATAAAGTTTCTATTCTAGCTACAACAAAAACAACCAGATGAAACGTGGCCTCTGCACGGCCAAAAGGAGCACAGGTCAATCTATTTAAGGGTCTGGGACAGTAAAAGCCTTTCTAATTCATTATTTCATCTTGTGTGCTGGGAAACCCTTAAATAAAAAGATCATAATAAAATATGGTGCAGAGGGGAACCACATAAGAGGGCTGGAGCACAAACAGAGAACAGAGCTGCAATTATGAACAAAGAGAAGCGAAGAGCTAATGGTTTGTAATCATGCGGCAGACACATGCCTGCTGCCATTAGTCACATGGACACACAGGCATAATAAGTGGAGGCCAGAGTGGCTCATTTCCCTCTTAATATGATTTTAAACACCTCAACAATGTTGGAAATAATCAACTTTTAGCCACTTGCTGCTTTCTCTACCTCACTCTAACTTTTTTTAGCCTTTAAATATATTATGTTGCGTACTTTCCGTCTCTGGAGTATCTTTAATTAATATATAATATAATTTAATTAATATCTTTGTATTCTGTTATATTTTTCAATCGGTTCAGTTTTTCTCTACTTTTGAACTATTACACAGGCCTGTGGCAATAAGTAATAAATCAATTAATCAGATAATAAAATAAAACGAGCTCAATAATTTACATTTGAATGCTTTTTCATTTTTCTCTTTTCCATAAATGTTGTTTATTTTCTAGCTTTAATGAATGGATGCACCCAAGTCTTTATGTCAGTAAATGTCGCTGTGTATTTATGGTCCTGCTTCCCATTAATTTAAAATAAAAGCAAAATAGGAAAAAAAATTGTTTAAAAAAAGGACAAAGACTGTAGTTCTGTTGCAATAACCAACAAATCAATTAATCGCATTGGAAATTAAAACAAAGTCAATGATTTCCATTTGCATGATTTATTGTTTTTCTCTCTTTTACCAAAAACTGGATGATAAAAGTTTTCAGCCTGGTGTTTTGATCTCAACTAGCCCTTTTATTGAAGGATTATTTTGTTTACAGAGACTTCATAATTAATTTCAGTTGTTTTGTTAATTTATTTTGGATATTAAAAATGTCTTCCAGTTCCAGTGTTAAATATTTACTAGAATTGTAGTTTATTGATCTCTGAGAATGTGTTCTTGCATTATTATTATCATTATATTACTTGAAAAAGGTCTCAAAACAACAATATTATTGTTTATTATAATAACCTACAGTCCATGATGGTTCTCCAATCATGTCACAGTTTTTGCTGCAGAACTGCTAAACAAGGTCATGAATTTCTGGCTTATGAATCCGCCATTTTTATTTCTCAAGGCGATTTTGTAGTCCAAACTGAAGGATGCTAACGCTAATAGAGGGCTGGTTGTTGCTTTGGGTCTTTGTGTGCATAATACAGACAATTCATTACACCGTCCACCGGCATCAGAAACTCTTCAAAGCGTCTTGTTAAATAGTATTACAGTATTTTTTTTTTGGAAAATGTACCCACAACTGGGGAAATTTGAGCGCTTCACCAATCGCTTCTTTATAAAGAAGAATTTCCTGAAAGATTTTGCCTAAATGAAGCGTCAGTTCCTTCTGCCGATGGAAACGACGGACGCAGCAAAGCGGTAAGCTGCTACTAACGCTAAAATGACAAACAGTATTTTAGACATTAATTCACTGGCCAT
Source organism: Xiphophorus hellerii (assembly GCF_003331165.1). Taxonomy (NCBI): domain Eukaryota; kingdom Metazoa; phylum Chordata; class Actinopteri; order Cyprinodontiformes; family Poeciliidae; genus Xiphophorus; species Xiphophorus hellerii. Next base: position 9,203,050 of record NC_045684.1, on the reverse strand, counting down.
TGTCTTGCTAGCGTTAGCATGCTACTAGCTTATGTTAGCATGGTGTGCTACCTTTTAGCGCCTTGAAGAGATAGCAGTATGGTGTGTTTTGAATAATACTATTAAATTAAACAGTTTGCCGTTATTTATGCCATTTTGTTGGGGAACAAATGATCCAAATGCATACAGTAATGTTCTTGTTGCTAGCGCTAGTTGCTAGCAAACCACAGAAATGTCCAAGTTGCCAAGTTGCTCTCAGACACACCTCAGAATGAGGGTAAAAAAGGGGCCTGTGGAGCAAAACGAATGACTTAAATGGGAAAAGGGAGGATTTAACAGCATATATCCACCTTAAAGATTATCTGCAGTTTTATCATCAAACTGAAACGTACAACAAAATAGCCACATAAAATTAGACAGGATAACACATTATTTTGATTGAAAGAAGCTTCTTCTTCTGGTTTACCAACTCCAGGGAGTCCCGCATTACTCTGTGTAAAAGGACAGTCACATGACTGAGAGAGAAATCATTTCTGAAGCCTACATAGAAGTTATGACACTGTAATTGTGCAACTCTCTCAGTCAGGTACTAGTGGTAGTTCAGAGGCTCCTGTAAGGTTCTTCCAGTAAAACCGATCCATGAAGGAGATAACATCAGCCCAGCAGGTTTAGCCGGCAGCTGATGTGTTTAGCACAAAACAACCAAAGGACATCGGCCCGAGGACATCCAGTATCTGTGCCATAAACTGAAACTGCTACTGCAAGTAACACACGCTACAGTCGACGCACATGATTGCAGAATCAGATGTCCGTGAAACAAGTCTGGTGCTTCAAGACGAGGTTAAAGGCTTTTAATCCCGTCTGGCTATATAACAACAATGCTCATCTGTATGCATCACTCGTGACAAAGGATGAAGAGATTTCCAGTTCCAGATGCAATTTCCCAAGCATTTCCAATAAGGAAGCTCAATATCCCTGTGCAGTAGCCAATTTAAAATGGCAATGCATGCTAACTGAATGTATATTGTTTTATGGTGTTACTGTCAGGTGCACTAGCAATTATAAATCATTTTCAGTCCAGACATCAGTTATTCCTTCACCAACATAGATGACCCTTGCATAACATTACAACTGTAGTAAAACCTGAGGATGCCTTCCTTTACGGCGTCTTCATAAACCATCCAGAGATGATGCAAGAGGAATTCAAAATTTATGCTGTGGTTATAATCAGTTCTTCCCCAATCCGAGAGACTTGGCAATGGAGAAGAGACTTTAGTCCCTCCACCGTGACCTGGGTCCTTCTCTGAATTGGGATGCAGCCAGAATGCTTCAAGCAAACTAATTTCATCTGCTTGTATCTGTAATATCGATCTTCAGGTCACTACCAAGAGTTCATGATCACAGGTGAAGGCAGAAATATCAAATGAAGAACCCCAAGAACCAGAACCAAACATGGAGAAGCAGCATTCAGCTTCTATGCACCACAAAACTGGAACAAACTTCCAGAAAACTGCAAAACAGCTGAAACACTGAGTTCCACCTTTTTAGAGTTGCTTTTGAACCATAATAACTGAAACATTGACCAACATTTTGATGTGTAATGGCAACACTTGGCAAAATGTACATTTTCACATTTTGACTGTGTTCTATGAATTTGCATTTTTGCCTTGTTTCTGAAATGTGCGATACAGATAAACATGATTGACTGATTGATTGAATGACCAATAGAGTGCGTTACAAAAGACGATGCAGCTGAGGACAATCTTTAGCAACTCCTTAAATGTGTGTTTTTGCTTTAAAATAATAAATTAGCTTAGGTATGCTTATTACAAACTTGTGCATTTGGATGTGTTGAATACAGGATTGAATAAATTGAAACACACTGATATTTAGGTGTAATTTGCTCCTTTCCATTAACCACAAACCAGCATAGACTAAAACATGCAGTCTTGGGTTAAAATAAGTTCCCAGTGTTTACGTTTGGCCGGGAATAATGACTGAAATCACTATGTCTGATGGAACAGCAAAGTATTCCCTTTCTCCAGACACACCAAGCTGGCAACTGTTTCCTGTTGGCGGTAACCTGATGGAAATCCCTGCTACTGTCTGTGTTACACAAGACATGTCTGATCACATACAACCATCCAGCAGAGGCTTGGTTTAATGACGGGGTCGGCACTCTAAAACTCTGAAAACTCTAAAAAATTCCACCAGTTCTCCACATGGTCCAACGCTTATTTTTTATCCACTGCCTGACAAAGTTACTGACTAACAAACAGTTGACAGACTGACTCACGAAGGCAGGACAGCACTAAACGCAGCTGCTGCTTTGAACAAATCCTTACAACTAGCGGAGTCATAACTCAGAGGCCTGGAACAGTTTCTGTCTATTGTGACTCATTTTTTATTTCCTGGAAAGAAAATACTACTAACACTTGTTGTGCAACAAGAGATTAGATTTATTTATAACCAAACATGAGCTCTGTGTCTGGCATGAAGAAAAAGTATCACAAATATAGTCTCTAAAAAGCTTTGGAAAATCAAATCCTCCAAGTTCTCTATGAACAGTGACCCAAAGCAAACCACTGATCCTTCAACGACATAGAAAAGTGCTAATGTCAGGAGTTACAGTCTCCAAAAAGTCAGGTCGGATAACGTGCAGCGACCTATTTAGACGGGTTGACTCCAGGTCACTGGTTTTAGAGGCCCTACAGGTGGGTCTGCGTCTGGATCCAAGAGGAACTAGACTGTTGAACAGCTGGCTGGCTGGATGCAGCTGTGAAAGAGTCCAGAGGGACGCAGCAGGAAGATGAGAGGAAGGAAGAGGGGGAGGAACGGCAGAAACACTGGGGAAACATTCGGAAGAAATGCAGAGATGAAGAAGGCTCTTTGTTCACATAATGGATGCAAGCACCAGTCCTTTAGCAGGAAATTTCATTTTAAAAAATAAGCTAATTTCTATTATTCATTTTAGCCTTGAACTTATCAATCTATTTACCTTCACCTCAAGGTGAGAAAAAAATAATGGTTCAGTTAGGCTGGCTGGATGCAGCCTAAATGCCTAGCTGATTTCAGGTGTGAAATCAGCTGTTTTCACACCTGATTGTCCAGTAGACTCGGTTTGATGGGGAACCAAAGCTGCAACATTCGTTACATTTTCATCTGGTTTGGTTTTCTTTTTCACTGACTGTATCAAATGTGCAAAACCCTCTGAAAAAACTGTTCCCCTCCTCACTTGTGGGGGCACTGCACCAAGAACTACTAAAGGAAATGACACAAAAACCTCTAAAGAAGAAACTTCCTCACAAAATATAAACAAAAATGGAGTAGCGTCAGATCTTAGCGGTTGTAGGATTTCTCTTTGTCTTTAGCTAAAGACCACAAGCCATTTCTCCCGCTAGTGCAAGACACGTGTTTGTTTTGATTGTATTTACCCAGAATGCACTGTGCTGTAATCAACTTCGTGTTTTTAGAGCGGTCTCAGATCCACTTAGCGTTCACATAACCATTCGAACAGCACAAGAGTTCACTTCAACCGAACCGAGGCCAAGGTTTGTAGATGGACCTTTTTGGGTTTGAATCAGAGTTCGATTATTCGATTATTTCTTGAGATTTGTTTCTATTAATTCAAATTAAAGGCACATCTACACATTATTTTGTTCTCTGCATCAGTTCGTTGTGACACACTGACATTGTAATGTAGAGCTGTTGCACATTACAGCTATATAATTTGCGCTATCAGGGATAAGTAGATACTAAATAAAAGGGACCCCAAGGTGGACCCCTGAGGTACTCCACGGGTGACTTCAGTCAGCTTAGATGAAACATTAAGTCCATGTTCTTCATGTAAGACTCAAACCAGTCAAGCATAACACCGAAGGATTCAGGTTAACTCTGAACCAGTAGAGCTTCATGTAATGTCAATAACAAAAAGCTATTTGAACTCCAGGCCTCCATAAAGTCCTTTAAATAACTTGATTTATGCATTGATTTTATTTTATAAAATAGTCAGGATGCACCAATACAAAAACTTAGGCTGATATCGATATCCAATATTAATATTGTTATATTACCAATATTATACATATTTCACCACCATTTTAACACCTATGGGGGAAAAAACATCAAAAACAGATAAAAAATAAAATATTGATTGTTCATATCGACCCAGTTTTATTTATTGAACCTATACCAATATATTAAAAAAATTACTAATATCGGCTGATGCCAATATTGGTGCCGATATATCGCACAATAGTATAAATTAATAGTATATACAGTCCTTTTTGCTAACTGATTCACTTTTACGGATTTTTATTTTGTTTCAGAAGATTATTAAATAAAATATAAATACATTTTGACACAAGAAAGCTTTCAGACTGAGGATGTAGAAGATCACAAAAAGATCCCTTTAGCCAAATTAATTTTCATCTGCTCTGACTGACATCCCATTCAATCACAACGTATCACGTTACCACAAATGTCCAGTGGGATCATTAAAGTTTCATATAATCCATTATGTCTAAACGCGGCTCATCTCTCAGGCTTCATCAACCCACCTCCCCCGACCAAACGAAAATATCCCTGCGCATCTCCCATTACTAAACTTCCTCCCATCCGTCCCTCCCCTCCATCTTCAAGTCTGACTCTCCTGCTAGGACATTTTTCTAATTAGGAAAGACATCCACCCTCTCATAAGGGCCGGCGTGGGCTTCACCCATTGCCGTCACACATCTTGATCTCAAAACATCATGCTTCCTTCCTCACACCTACGAAAACACTCCCCACCCCCTGCACACAGACAACGTGTTGACAAGCTTGGCTGGACTGAGTCTAACAGCTTGTCATGTCCAGGCCAGCGCCCTCAGCTTCAGCATGACTTGTTTTCTCACCCGCTGGGGCCTTCAAGGGACAAGCCTGCTGCTTCATCCAACAGTAGCCAACCTCTAAAGAACCACGACTTCCATGGATTCATAAATCAGAAGAAACAACAAGCCGAGGTTTGGGGTTTGCCCCGTTTCATATTTTCAGGACTTTGCTGAGTTGGGCTGAAACACCAGAAGACTCCTGGTCAATGATTGGCAATGGGCGGGAGGGCAGTGAAGGGATGGAGGGTCTCGAGCTGGGTTTATCTTGGTCTAGCTCTCCATGCCTGATATGACACATATTTATTAACCTCTTATTGTTTTTTGTATTATTATTTATCATACAAGTCCAAAAAAAGCTGATGAATTCAGTGTAGAGATTATGTATCGATGTTTGCCTGCATTTAATAACTTAAATATCAATTATTAGTTTAATACCAATTAATAGTTTTGGTTGAGTAATTGACTTTTTTCCATTAATTTTTGCAATTTGTGGTGCACAAAAAAATAACTGCATCATGAGATAGTAGTCATATTCTCAACAAACAGCCTTTGAAGGTCCAGGTTTGGTAGGTTTGGTCTTGATGGATCTGATCTTGGTCTTTGTATTGGAAGGTCTGGTATTGGTCCAAGAAGAAATCTGATCTTAATTACAAAAAGAATCTGTACTTTTCTTGAACTGCAGTCAGGGCCCACACAAAATTATTCCAAGAGCGACAAATGGCCCCCAAGCCGCACTTTGGACCCCCCTCATATAAACCACTGAAATTTGTGGCTATAACTTGACATGTGAAAAATAATTTTTAACTAAACTCATGTTCTCCAACAGTTAAATTTCAGAATAATTTTGTTATTTGGTATTTTTTGTTGTAAATTTGTGGATGGTAGTCAAAGCAACCCAAGAGCCCCAGAGATCCTAGACTGCTGTCTGCGTCCAGACATGGAGTCTGCAAGCTATAAATATCACAAGCAGGAGCACGAATAACAAGCACCTTTGTGCAAGTCTGAATGTGAGGCAGAGAATGCAAACAATGCTCCCAACTGAAGCAGGAGAAACAGCAACACTGGACACTTTCAGGAACTCCAAATCCACACCATCAGCCTCCAAACCGCTGATCTGAGTCGGTCAATCCTTTTCATTTCACAGCTTTCACTCTGAAATCCTAAAACCATGTAGAGATTGACCTTTCCACACCACCGTCTAAGTCTCCATCCCCTTATCCTTGTCTTTCAGTTTGGCCGGCCAACATGGACGACCGCCTGTCAGCCCGTTGTCCTTCAGCCGGTTCTGACCGCTCCGTCCTGCTGGGCTCAAGCCCGACTCGCTCAGACAGACCTGAGCACAGCAGGCCGGCATCCTGGCTCTAACACACACACAAAACACAGACACAGCTCCAATTCAGACACACTTCCTACTCTACACACACACGTGTGGGCGTGTGTGTGTGTGTGTGTGTGTGTGTGTGTGTGTGTTGGGGCAGGAAGCCAGCGCAGTAATAGGATGTTCCTCACTTGCTTTGTAAGGATGAGCAGGAGCCAAAGCACAAAGCAAAAGCTAAACCAAACAGCACCGAGACACTTGACGGAGATGCTACCGCTAGGCTGGTCACAAAAACTAATTCTACTGGACGATAAATTGCTGCGATAAACAATAATACTGTTACTTTAAGGCCATTTTCAAGCAATATATTTGTAATAATAATGCAAGGAAACATTCTCAAATATCAATAAACTTTAAAATGAACATTTAACACTGGAAGTGGAAGACATTTTAAATATCCAAAAATAAACAAAACAACGATAAAATGAATTATAAAGTCTCTATCTTTGAAAAAAGAAGCTGGTTGAGACCAAAACACCAGACTGAAGACTAAAATCATTCAGTTTTAGTAGAAAGAGAGAAAAGAGAAAAACAAAAAATAATGCAAATGGAAATTATTGAGCTGATTTTAATTTATTTATCATGTGATTAATTGATTTATTGCTTATTGCAACAGGCCTAATCACAACATCTGTGTTTTCAATATCACAATAAAGACCAAAAAGCAGAGAAAGGAGGAGGAAATTCAAACTACAACCAATCACAATGGGAAAATATCTTATCCCCTACTCCAACATCTCTCTAACGATACGGCCAGGTAGAGACTTAAAGAGGAGCAGCAAAAGCAAATAAAACGGATTAGCAGTGCTTACCAACAACTGATGGTGTTGCTGCCAACAGCATTGCCATCCACAACAACTCTGAAGATACTTACATGATATCAGTTACGAGAACATTTACTTTCCCTTTAGGATAAATAAAGTATTTGTTAATTGAATTGAATTCACGTAAAGCGTTCTCTGAAGGTGTATTATATATTTTAAATAGTTGGACGGTCTTTAACCGCCCTTGGTCTCTACACCAGATGTAAATATCAGCGACTGAGAAGCTTAAACTCAAAAAATGCAATGAAACAAAAGTTAGAGAAATGTAGGTTAACTATAATCAATATGATAATTACAAATCTCAGCAGTAGCATTTCAAATCTCTAGGTTGTTTTTTTTTTTTTTTACCATATTATGATGTTGGAACAGTCAAAGTGGCTCTATTATGGGTTGGCTAACATTGATCAGCAGGACTAAATATCCAGTCACATTATATTAACTTTTAGTAAGAATTAACACCAGAATCTGAAATCAGTTGGTTTCATAAATGAGATTCAGTCTGCAGTAATCTGAGCATCTCACTGACCAATCAGCAGATTTACATAATTTACATTTAATCCTTAATCTAACCACGGGCAGCTCGCACATTAATCCAATCATTCAGGGATTACATTTCCACTATAGCTGGTGAGAGGCAGGTTGCTTTGCTGCAAGGCTGGAGGAAAAGACATGATGCAGCGATAAATTACTAATATTTGATTATTAAATATTGTTATTTGGACGGATGTTTCATTGACATCACACACAGCGAACAGGCAACGGTTAAAGTCTTATTCTATTAAAGCAACAGGCTTCTGAGGATGAGGGATTTCTGAAAAATCAGTGACTTGACACAAACTGAGCTTCCACTTACTGGGTTTTTACCAACTGGTATTATATGACTGACGTTAATTATAAAAACAATAATTAATATTGTGTTGAATTGGATCTGAATCAGGCTACATATTGTATTGTGTTGGAATTAACTGGAGTGACTTTAATTGAATTCTGTTTATCCTTTATCTTCTTAACCAAAGAAGAAGTAATGTAATTATGGTGCATGAATTAAAGAGAGTTAAGTTTAAAGTAATACCTCTCAATGCAGAATATGATGTTTCCCAGTTTAAAGTAGAATATTTGCTTTTCTGAGCTAAATTAAATTACAACCATAAAAAGAATAAATTAATAAAAAGGCAAAAAGGAAGAAAAAGGAAAAACATAAAAAGGAAAAATGGGAAAAAATAAATTAATCCTTCATCCATTCAGCACCTCTACCTTTTCAAGAACAAACATATTCAACAGTGTCTTTTGATTTCAGATCTAAAAATATGTTTTTATTATGTTTTATATGCTAACCATACACATTTACATTGAATATGAAGATTAAAGTAAATTGTTGAAACAGATTGAAGCACCAATCCACCGCCTAGTTTTTCCTAGACAGGATCCATCATCTGCTGGTTGAATTTTGAAAATCTGAAATTATTTTTTCCATTTAATGCTATACGTCAAAACAAAAACCTGTCTCTATTAAATTTAACACACCAAGCGCATTTCCTTTGATGCGCAGTGATTATGATGCGTAAATGTGGATTTGACTGCCACCATTTAAAAAATGACTTCCTTCATCAAGGAAACTGCCAGATGTTTTCTTTTATTTAGCTATTTATCATTTATATGGTTAAATTACAACAACGCTTACACAATCTAGAGTGTATACCATATATGGTATAATATGGTATACTATATATAGTTGGAGAAAACTCCAACTATAGCCAATCTCTATCCATGTTTTTACCTAAGCAAACGATCCGGTACGACTTTTGGTCATTTGGGCCAAATTGACCAAATTCAAAGAACCTTTTTGTCCAATTACAAATACAAAAATTTGGGTATTTCTATATACTGAGGAATAAAATAATTAATAATTATTTCTCGCTCCACAATACTTTTACTTTTAAATTTGCAGCAATATTTAAACATGAAATATTTTTAATAGAAAAGCAAGCATTTTCCCAATTTTTTCCCAAAAATGTTGTTTCTTTTCATACATTCTCTACATTTTATTAGAAAGTGACGCCAGCTTTCAAAACAAATGTTGTATTTTGCAGACTTTAATGAATGGATGAGTCCAAGTCTTTATTTTAGTGAATATCGCTGGGTATTTGTGGTCCTACTCCCTATAAATTTAAAATAAGACCAAGGTAAGAGACAAAATGTGGTTAAAAAAGGACAAAAACCTGTGTACTTAATTTCTGTTTGCATGATTTATTGCTTTTTCTCTCTTTCTACAAAAAACTGGATGATAAAAGTATCCAGATTGGTTTATTGGTCTCACAATTGTCCTTTTTTGAGGGACAATTTTGTTTATAGGGACTTCATAATTAATTTTATTTACTGTTTTGTTTATTTATTTTGGATATTTTAGATGTCTTTCTGTTACCATTACCATTGTATTACTTGAAAATGATCAATATCGTTTATGGCAATCACTTCTGTGACAATTTATCGTTCAGCAAAACTTATCATGACAAATTTCCCGTTTTAGCAAGACTTTAAAAAGAATACAGAAAATCATCCATGACACTGATTGGTTGAAACTGGACAGAAAACATGAATGGGGAGAAAAATGAACCCCACAACAAACCAAACTCCTTTCACACCGCTTTTGAATTTCACACAAGCAAACTTTTATCTCTTTGTCCGCCGCAGCATGGTCATGTTACATGTGGGGGCTGAGCATGCAAAAAATGAGCCTATTTCAGATGCCAGATAATAAACACAGCGATCAGATGGAGGAGAATCATCTCTGGGACAACAAGTATCCCCTCCTCCTCCTCCTGCTCCTCCTCATCAGAGAGAGGGGGGATGCTGCTGGTTGCCTCTCTGGTTTCACACATCGAGATGGGCCAACACCCCAAAAATATACACCACAAATAATAATACACTCTGAACAAATACTAACATTACGCAACAGCACTTCCAATTGAGACTGAGAGTCCATCATGACTTCCTCACTGGAAGTCATGATTTAACTGTACAGAACATAAAATTGTGTGTTAAAACAACCCATTGCTGTTTTTGACATACGTTCAGTCATGTGACGCTGAAGTGAAGACAAAGAGACGAAGAAGAAGAAGGAGCTTAATTGGGGTTAATTTTAAAAGGAGCCTGAGGAGGATGGGTGTGACACAAAAACACCGTAAAAAATACAACTTAACTTCTCTCACACACATATGAACAATAGCACTCAGCAACGCGGGTGTAATTTAAGTCAACTAGCCACCGAACAGTGGAGGCAGAGCCTCCCCGCTTCCGGCCCGGTGCCCCGGACCCCGTGCGCGAGGACCGGGCTGCCTATTGTTCCGCGCCGCTGTCACAGCCGTTAAGGTGGATTAGCTTTAGCGTTAGCATCGCCGGCTAACAGCGCTGCCTTCCACACAAAGCTGGTCCTGAACCGCGGCACCTTTCTTCCACTCGACGTCCCGAAAGAAAAAAATTAAAATAAAATAAATTAAAAACTCCCGGCCGGAGTCTCACACGAGAACAGCCGAGCCGGGAAACAGCTGCCTAAAGAGTTGAAAACTCACCCAGAGCTCCGTTCCCCAACTCATGGCGGACACCTCCGTGTGACTTCTCCCGGTTTGGACGCACTTTTCCCCCCGCCTTGGTTCTCCCAAACTGCCGCTGGGACTCCCGTCCTCCTCCTGACTGACTGACTCTCCTCCTCCCACTGAACCAGCAGGGCCGCCCTACAGCGGCCCAGGACCATAAGCCAAATAAAACTTAATAATTCTAATACATTTTAAAATATATGTATTGTCTGTGATGCTAAAAAGTGCAAATCAGTTCAGTTTTATAAACGGAAAAATACAAAAACAAATGTATAAAAAACAATTATATAAACTTGCTTAGTTAGAATTATTTGATCTTTTTTTTAAAATATGATTTATTTCAAATTTTACAATTACATAAACATGCTTATTGAGAATCAATTAATGTTAGTTTTTTTAAGTATTTGTTTTCAGTATATAAGTATTTCAAAATTTTCACTCAAAAGTTACAAATCAGACAGAGAAATTCAAGAAATAGCATGAAACAGTAATTAGCATAACAAACACAAAGCAGTAAAAAACAAAACAAAAAGCAAAAATAAGCTAAACAAACAAAATTTGCAACCCAGCAAATTTCTCCATTCTTAAGTACGTGGATATAAAAAACTGAAAATTAAATAAAAATTAGCTAAATTAAACAAATAAAGAATAAAAATTTGTTGTTTTTTGTTGTTGTTTTTACTGTTGTTGGAGCTTACAATATTTTCTTAAAAAAACATTTACAAGTTGAAAAATGTGATTTATTTATTCAGCAAGGTCAAAAAACAAAAAAGTTTGAACTTAGTGGTTTAAATTAGTTGTTTTTGTGTAGACAACTTTCAACAAAAAAATTTAAAGTTATCAACTTTTTTGATAAAAAATGTTTATCAAAAACCTTTTTGATAAACTTGTAGCAAGTTTAGGCTCTAATTTCACTTGTTTGTTTTTAATATTTCAGCTTTTATCATTATAATCTCAGAACTGACAGAGTTATTGTAACAATTGCAATCTTTTTCACTCTTTTAGTTGTTGTTCATTATTTAGAAATGATGCTATGCTTAATCTATAGGAATTTTAAAAAAAATACAAACTCTTTTTTAATAAAACCTGTGAGTTGGGCACCAAATCTCTTGCCCAGAGCACCACAATTTATTAAATCCGGCCCTGTTATGTTACTGTATTGTTGTTACTTACTTTGGATTTCCTGAAATGCAGTTCTTTCCTTTATATTTCGCATTTTTTGTGAAACTGGAGCATATAATTTGCTACATGACATTATTCATATAATCAAATCAGTACATGAAGCCCTATGGTCAGATTATTTAAAAAATAATGTTCTTGTTCCCTCTAGTGGCCACTTTGTATGATTACAGCTGAAATGCTGTGACAGGTTTGTTGTCAAATGAAAGGATTTTATATTATAAAGAAAGACAAACTATTGTAACACTGAAAGAGCTATGAAAAAATCCAACAATTTCTGTACATAATGACATACTGTTGTGTTATCTATTTTTCTGGATTATGGAGTAATGTTGCAAGAAAAAAATACTGACATACAGACAGGTTACTGCCAAAGTTTTGGGTTTTTTTACTTGTAAAACAGATGTATTTATTTTTCAGTTGAATTATACTGGATATGTGTTTTAAAAAGGTAAATCATGACCAAGTTTAACTTATGTAAAGAAGAACATCCAACATTCTAATTATTTTTTGAGCAGACCAGGGAAGTTTTTCTCTTTCTAAATTTCATTTATTTAAAGTTTGTTAGTGGTTTGATGATTTAAATGGATTATTACAGTTAGTTCTTGGGTTTAAAACTGCTAAAATTCAATTTCACCACAAATGTATCAGTTATAAGGAATTATATTTGTTGAATCATCTTCACGTTTTGCTTCTTAATTTGGAGCTAAAATGAAATACAACTGATTATCATTTTAATTAGTGAATTATTTGCTTTTAGCAGATTTATACTGTAATATCACCCAACCAATTAGTTGCTTGTAATTTAGTGAAATTACAAGAAATTGAGGTTTAAATAAAACCTCCATTAAAGGTTTTATTTAATAAAAAATAAATAAAGGTTTCATTATATTTAATAAAACCTTTAATGGAGTTTCGAAGACTTTAAAATAAAGATATTTGCGTTGTGCCGCTTGTAATTACAGCTGTTCCGATAGGGGGCAGTGGAGTGCGTCCAGGAATCACCGCTGTCAACAAAGAGAGAAGAAGCGTTTCCTGGCTGCTAGTGGTTGTAGTTCAGATCAATGGATCTTGGCGTCAGAATTAGTTTATTAAAGCTGTAATTAGCTGCGTTGCAGCGGAAACCTGTGAAACATGCAGCGTTGCATCTTAAGGTAACGAGAGGAGTGATTATTTGTTTGTAGTATATCTAATTTAACATCCGCAGCGCGTTCAGATGACCTTTGGCACACTTTAACATTTTCAGAGATTAGAGTCAAGGCTGTGTTTATCTCTAATTTTTAATGTCAGGGTGATTTAATGTAGCGTTTGTCTCAAGTTTTGTGTGTATATTGCTTCCAAAAAGTATTCACACCCGCGGAACCTTTTCAGCGTTTTCTCCTCGTGCAAACACAAATTATCGGTAGTTTTAAATTATTTATTACGACTGTCAAACACAAAGTAGCACATGACTGTGAAATGGAAAGAAAATTATAGTTTTATTATTTTGTAACCAGGTTGCTATGACTTCTGCCCAGGTCCCTCTTTAAAATGAGATCCAGATCTCAATGGGTTTACCTGGTTAAATAAAGGAAACTTTTTTTTTAAAAGTAAAATTATTTACTTTTTACAAATTTAAAGTGTTTTAGATACCCCAGTGCAACCAACTACATGCAGAGGCTAACATATTAAAAAGAAAAAACTGTATTGATCCCAAAGGGAGATTAAATGTTGTTGCAACTCATACAATTTTTTTTCAAAGAAATGCTGATGGCTGTCGGGGAGGAAGGTTCTCCTGTAGCAGTCTGTATTACAGCGACTGTGAAAAGGCCTCTGACTGAAGACACCCTGTTGTCGTAAAGCAGACTCATGAAAAGGATATTAGAATAATACAAATTATTTAATAAAAATGTCATCGTCTAAAATGCAACAGCATTCATTTAGTGAACGCTTGATCATTTGTTGAATTTGATGCATTTACAGCTAAAAAAAATACTTGTAACATGTAAAAATCTCAGCCCTTCTGACTTATCAATACGATTGCAAAAGGTGTCTAAGAGAAAGTTTTTGCATTGATTTTGAGATATTTGGTCCGTATTAGTGTGTTTGCTCTCTTTTTGTGTTTCCCAGGTTTGCTGAGCAGCGCCGGCAGTTCTCGGTTCGCTCTGCGGCGGCGAAGCGGAAAGCTCTGCGCAGTTCCTTCCCGGTGCTGGAGCTCCCCCTGCTGCCCATCCAGCGCCACGTCTACGAGGCAAACCTGAGAAACAGCCGCGCCTGCCAAAACAAGTAGGTTCAGCTTACACATCACAGTGCATGAAAAATGCTAAATTCCTCATTTATTTACAGGAATTACAGAACTTATGCAGCAGTACAAACGTTTGTTAAGTCAAACAGTTGCATCACCTTCTGTTCACTTCATGAAGATTAGGCTGGACAGTTGTGGAATCAAAACCAATGAGTGTCTGCAGTTACCATTTGACTGAGGGGTGGAAACAGGATGATCTGAAACAAAGCAACATTCACTACCAGCTGATAATCTGGTACATTCAGTTCAATTGAGGATGAAAATCACAGAGCAACTTTTAGATGCATCCTTACTCCAACAGACCGGGATCAGCTCTGAACAAGCCTGCTAACGAGCCGTTTATTTGATTCGGGTGTGTTGGAGCAGGGAAGCATCTGAAAGTTGCAGGATGGACTGGACATGAGAACCCCTGCACTAGACTAGCTTGCTTGTTGTTTTTTGTATTTACCCAGAATACCTTGCACTGTTCACCATCAGCTGAACCAAGATCTATGTTTATAGATGGACCAGTTTTGTTTTCTGGTCCAAATTAGTCAATGCCCATTCACTCCTCCCCAAACAAACCAGACTTTCTAACAGGTTATAATAGTTTTGGGTTTTTCATTATGGTTCAGTTTTATTTCGTTGTGACCTTTTGGTTTGTCTAATTCAGTTAGTTTTAATTAGAGTGTTTGTCAAATATTGTTTAGTTTTTATTATAGTAGTAGTTTTAGTTTTTCTTACTTTGGTTCATTTTTAGGTACAGAATTAAATTGATTGAGTAATAAATATTCAACAAAAGACTATTTTTAATTCAACTATTGTTGAACAACCAACTGACTGTGGTGATAAAACATTTTCTAGAGTAAGCGCCGTAATTTGCCGACAGCTGATGGAAACTGTTTGTGTGGGGCAAAAATATCAATTTCACATAGTCACAGTTTTTCCCATTAATTATCGTTTTTATTTACGAAAATGTTTTCTGAATGTCAGTTTTCATTATTTTGTTATTTAGTTAACTATAACCTTGATTTCCAGGACTGAAGTTTGTTTAAATCTCTGTTTTCCTCTGTTAGGTACACTGAGTTACAGCAGAAGGTGAGGCGAGGCGGAGGGGAAAACGCTGTAATCAGACACACACAGAGAAACAGGAAGCTGCTGGTCAGGGACCGCCTCCGCTTCCTGTTGGACGATGACGACTTCCTGGAGCTTTCCCCGTTTGCTGGGATGGGCCTGCCGTACGGCGACATCCCTTCAGCCGGCTGCCTGACTGGTCAGAAACCCCTAGCTGTGTCTTTGGTACTTTAACCTGAATATCCAGCCCAGTCTGACTGGAGCTGCGTTTCCATTCACAATAAAATTTTACATTTTGACGTCGCTTACGACACATAATGCAGTTAGGAATGTAGAGACATTACCAATCCTGACCAGAGGTGGTGCTAGACGAAAGACGAGACAATGAAGAAGAGTCAGCGTGTTGGTGAACTGCAAAGCAGTGGCTGCGGTTAAATAAAACCTGACGACATTTATTGTGTTTTACAATACGAAGATAAATCTGCTTAATGGAAACTGCGATTTCGAATAAAACTTCTCTTTCCTGATAAAAAGTTTTGACCCTAGGATGAGGTGATTTTTTTGGTGGTATTTTTTTGTTTTATAAAATTTGTGTGTTCAATAGACTTTACAGCAAACGTAGTCTTGAAAACAATACAGTCTAGCATTCTTTGAAACAAACACCCAAAAATTATACTAAAGTGAAAGAAGCTCTACTGGCACAAACCATGAAGAAGACGACAACAGGAAGTAGTTAGAGGATGATAGGCGACATGTTTTTTTTTTGATTTTTAAAAAAAGATTTATCATGTGATTTTCATTGTGTTTCTTATTTAATGCAGGAATATTGACCACGTTTTGTGTACATTTGTAATGGAAACGCAGCTATTGTTTCTCTCAACCACTTCCAGCTGAATGACCGTGTGTGTGTGTGTGTGTGCAGGCGTTGGCAGGATCAACGGTCTGTGGTGTGTGTTCATTGCCAACGACGCCACAGTGAAAGGCGGCACAGCGTATCCGATCACGGTGAAGAAGCAGCTGAGAGCTCAGGAGGTGGCCATTCAGAACCGGCTGCCTTGTGTCTACCTGGTGGACTCTGGAGGAGCTTTCCTACCTTTACAGGTTCATTTGATCACATTCAGGTGGATCACACCAACCGCCATGTTTCTTCTAACACCTTTCTGTGTCTAATAAATATCCAGTCAGAGATTTTTCCTGATAAGAACCAGGGAGGAAGGACTTTCTATAACGAAGCCATCATGTCTGCCATGAAGATCCCACAGGTAAAAAAAAATATGAATGAACCGATCCACCTTTTACTCTGACACCGATATCTGAGGTTTCGTATCAGCCGATACAGAAAAATAGTTGAATTCAGCTGGATGCATTTCTGGGTTTAAACAAATGAGAAAGTAGGGATTTTATCATTTGAGGGATTATTTTTACGAAATAGTTTCTTATTGACCAGTGACATTTAGGTTCTTAATCTCAACATCAGTGAGTTTCAGGCATCAGACAAGCATTTTTAAAACTAAACAAGAAGAGTTAATGTTTATTTTCCATCAAAAATATTAATTTAAATTCATGGTGGCCTTGAAGCTGCCTTGAGTATAGTTTTAAGTATTTTAAGTGACAATATTTGAAGTTATTTTGATTTTAGATTGTAGTATTTCTTTCAGTGTTGAACGTCCATCCAAAAGGACATCAGGAGGTGGAATATATAAGCCACCGTTTAATTACTTAGTGTTACTATGCAAGGTAAAAAGAAAAAATATCTAATTATTTATTTCAATGTTTATGAGTGTAAACAGACTTTTTGAATTTTTTGGTAAAAAAAAAAAATTCCTTTATTTCAATGCTGAAGGAGAATTCAAATTAGTTGGATAAAACATTTTTGTGTTGGTAAAATTCAGAACTAATTTACAATTTTTCTATTTTTAAAACACAGACATAAATGTACTGAATTACAAATTAATTTGATAACTCTGAACTTAAATACACCAATAGCTTCATTAGCTTGGTCAAACATGTAAAAACAAAACAACTTTAATTTGTTCAGTCAGTATAACAGCCAATGTAAAATAAATGAAGAAACTGACCAGGTTCATTATATTGGCAAAATGTAATGTTACTGGTTTTATAACTGGTGACTATATGATATTTTTGTGTCTTTATAATGTGAAGCACTTTGAGCTGCAGCACATTTAATGTCCTGCAGTTCAAAGTGCTTCACATTATAAAGTATTTCAGGGCTTTTTGTGCATCTTTTTGGTCAATTTAAACGCCGTTATGGGTCTGGAAGGTGGCGCTGGTGTGTGGGTCTTGCACTGCGGGTGGAGCTTACATCCCCACCATGGCAGAGGAGGCGGTGATGGTGCACCGGATAGGAACCATCTTCCTGGGAGGCCCGCCGCTCGTCAAAGCCGCTACAGGAGAGGAGGTGACCCCGGAGGAGCTGGGAGGGGCCCGACTACACGCCGAGTAAGAACAGAGAAGACTGTTGTCTTCTTCAGCATTTCTGCCAGTAGTAACATCCGATTGTAGATCTCAAGGCAAACAAAGAGTTTCCATCGCAGTTTTGTGAAATACATCCATTTCCATACGACTCATCTTAGCACAAAAACGTTTTATCAAAAAACGTGAATTTTTCTCTAAATTGGCAAATTTCTATTAAGCAAATTAATGGAAACACAGCTACTTTTTTTGCATCACATATGATCAACAGCCGTATGTTACTACTGCTGGAAACGCAGAAGAAGATGACAGGAAGTGGTAGGAGGATGATTGTTGATTTATTTGGATAATGTGCAGCTTTCAGCATCACACAGTTCATAAAAAGTTGTGGCAGTTCTTCTGTAAAATCACCAAAATGTTGCAAATGTATCCGCGCCAACGGCTGAATAAACCGCAGACGTCTCATCTAACGGCTGAATTATGAATATATTTCACCTATTTACATTCCTCACAGCCATGATTTTCAACGACTTATTACGTGAAGAAGCTTAATTTAAATTAAATTTTAATTTAATTTCTTATGTAATGGAAACACCACAATTGCAAAACTGTGTTGTGTTTTTTTTTGTAGAATATTGACAAAGACATTTGTAATGGAAACGCAGCTACAGAACTGATTGAGACTATCTCTGATTGCTGCTTCGTTTTAGGGTGAGTGGGTGTGTGGACCACTTTGCGTGGGAAGAGAAGGAGGCATTTGATCACACGAGAAACATCATCTCCACCCTGAACTTCCACCTGCCTGAGGAAGAGGAGGAGGACACGGCGAAGAGGAAAGCAGCAGAGGAGCCGCTGCACAGTTCAGAGGAGCTTCTGGGGTTCGCTCCTCGGAGCTACAGCCACACTCTGGATGTGAAGATGGTAACGACTACTTCTAGATTATTGATTGATCTTATTGATTAACTGATAAGCTGCCATTTTCTTAAAAAGCTGAGTTTTCTCTTGTATCAAGAGGATTGACTCTTTCCCTAACATAAAGGACTGTGTTTTTAGTAATATGCTGAATTTTTTAAAAATCTGTTGTATTAAATATTGACTGAATAAACACAAACATTTGGATTTCTCACATTTTTAAACTTACCCTAAACTTGCACTTTTATAAAATAAAGAGGTTAATAAAATACCCAAAAAGTAAGAGTACCACTCAATATATTTTTACTCTAGTAAAGTAAAATGTAGTTGTCCAATTAATTACCCAAGTAAGAGTAAAAGCGTATTTGATGAAAAGGCTACTTGAGTAACTATCTGATCAAAAAAATAATTATATTTAAAAAGTACATCATTAGATGGACAAAAATCTAGATCTATGTGGAAATGTAGGTATTTTAAAACCATAAATCAGTTTCTTTCAATATAAAACTAACAAGAACTGTAGGCGTGTATCTGATAAAATGCAATAAAACAGGGATTAAGTTGCTGAACAGAAAAATAAAAGATGAAGAGAATACAATATGTTTAACACTTACTGCTCCGCCATGAACAGAGATGTTCATACAGAAATAGTTTGCTCTTCTTGACGGATTGCTAAAACTTCGCTCCATGAAGTTCTTTAAATTCACGACAGCTCTCAAAAATCCACGTTTCTTACTAAATTTCATTAAGGTGAAACTTCGGGAATTTGTCGAGTGTTTATATTTTAAAACAGAACCGCATAAAGTCCATTTTGCATCCCACATCGGATTCCGTTTGGACCGTTTCTCTGTACCGATCTGGTGAAGCGCCGCCATCTTGTGTCAACGGCTTCGTCTAAGTATGACCAGCGGCGCCCTCTGTTGGATGGCGGGCAAACTACAACACTTAAAGCAAGCGCAAAGGGCCTTTAGTAGTGAATCGATAATCGATTGGAACTAATTTTAATCTAATAAACCATTAATACACTAAAACATTAAATAGTTTTTTAATGCAGCCTGAGCTTCTTCAGAGCGGTCCTGATCTGACCAAGTTGCGTTTTTGTTTCCCGCTCAGATTGTGAGTCGACTGACAGACGGGAGCCGCTTCCAGGAGTTCAAAGGTCGATACGGAACCACACTCGTAACTGGTTTTGCAAAGATTCATGGGTAAAAAAACAACCACTACTATATTCATATGTAACACATTGCTATAACAAAAATTCTTACCGAGTATTTTTGGTCTAGTTTCTAATTGAAATATCTTAGTACACTTGAAATAAGACAAAACTAACTAAGAAGTAACTTTTCAGCAAGAAACAGGAGCTTATTTTAAGTAAATAATTACTTAATATTGATGTAAAAGCACTAGTTCCTTATATTAACCAGACATTTTCCCATGTTATCAGTGATAATATGGTTAAATAAAACATCTGCAGATTGTGGCCTTTTTTTTTATTCGATTAATTGCCACAATAATCCATTTATTTTAGTTGCATCCCTAAAATAAATTGATCTATTAATTTTGAAGCTCTGATTTAGCCTTTATATTGGAACACAAACATTCAGAATATTTTAACAGTAAAAGCAATAAATAAAAAAAATTGATTGAGTTTGACATTTCTGAGTCTCAAGTCAAAAATATTCGACTTTTGAAGTCAGAAAACTCAGAAAAAAATTCTGAAATCTCAAAATGTCAGAGTTTTTTTCTAGCTAATTTTTTACATTTCAAATTAACATATTTCCTTGGGGGGGGTGGGGGGGGGGGGGGGTGAAAAAAACAAAACATTTTAGATTATTCTCAAAATCTCAAAAGGACATTTTTTGACAGAAATATCCTCCTCCATCTTTTAATATTTACATTTACTTTAATATGCCATCATAAATTTAAACACCTACTTTATTGTGTACTTTTAATTTATTGCCACCACAGATACAATGTTATAAAACTGTGTTTATTATTTATCTAAATGGTACTAGAGAGGCAAAGAACTTCTAATTTTGACCATATAAATAACTGTTTTAATCATATCTTCTGCTATTTTCATCCATAACAAACAATATTCTCCTGTCATATTTTATTTCTGTATTAAGGCTTTAAAGTCTGATTTAAAGTCTGATTTTGTATGTTCTTTTTTTATGTTTTTAGCCACCTGGTAGGAATAGTAGCCAATAATGGAGCGCTAACATATGAAGCGGCGCTGAAAGGAAGTCATTTCGTCCAGCTGTGTGACCAGAGAGACGCACCGCTGCTTTTCCTCCAGAACACGGCGCCTGCAGCGGCGCTAACGCTTTCTGCTGCACAGGTAAAAGCAGCCGAATAACCATTTGTTATCTCCATGACAACAAAACTTACACAAACAAGTAATTAAAAATTATAGACATGAGGAACTTGTAAAGCGATGTATATTAGTGATTCTTCTATACTGTAATTTTCTGACAGGCAGAAACGAACAGCAACCGTCTGAAGGCTCAGGGTTCGATGATGTCAGCAGTGGCCTGTGCCTCTGTCCCAAAAATCACCGTGGTGATTGGTGGTTGCCATGGCGGCGACAGTTATGCCATGGTGAGCAACTCTGTTCTTTTCCCTTTGTTTTTCTGTTTCTTACTGTCTGTATCGTGAGTTATTTTATGTTTTAAACAACATAAAATTATTTAATTATATTGAGCTAATAGCTGCCATAAAGTTTGTTTTAAACAACAAATAAATATAAATTCAACTGAAAATACAATTTGAAAAAAAAGTTTAAAGAATTATTTTGCAGTTTCAATATTTTTAATTTTCCATTTTAAAAATTATTTTTCACTTTCAAATCTTTTTTTTCAGCATAAAAGTGTTTTTTCAGTTTAAAAATGCTATTAAATAGAAGGGGTCCCAGGACTGAACCTTGTGGTACCTCACATGTGATTTCTGTCTGCTCTGATGAGAAAATAGCAATTGACAACCAAAACAATGAAGCTCAACGTCTTCTTTCCTGTCGGTCCTCAGTGTGGACGGGCGTTTGATCCCAACTTCCTGTTCCTGTGGCCCAACGCCAGAGTGTCGCTGGCGGCGCCGGGTCACGCCGACTCGCTGCTACCTGCCGATACCAAACAGGAAGAGGAGAAGAAGCTGAACGAGAAGCTGGAGGAGGAAAGTTCGGCGTTCTTTTCCTCTGGCAGGATGTGGGACGACGGAGTCATTCTGCCTCAGGAAACCAGGAAGGTAA
The DNA here is from genome assembly GCF_003331165.1 of Xiphophorus hellerii. NCBI lineage: Eukaryota > Metazoa > Chordata > Actinopteri > Cyprinodontiformes > Poeciliidae > Xiphophorus > Xiphophorus hellerii. The sequence continues at coordinate 9,181,303 of NC_045684.1, read as the reverse complement.
AAATACTGAATTATTTTCATATAAATTAATCCAGAAGTCTGATTTTCTTTTCCTTCGCAGGTTCTCAGAGACGCTCTGGATATTATCAAACAACAGCGCCACCAGCTGTCCACAGAGAAAAAACAGCCTGTGCTGCTGCGGATGTAGACGCCTTCCTAACACTCCTGGTTTTCTGAGATCTGGATCCTGTTTTTAAGGGTCATCATGACTCACACTTTAATGCAGCAGACATTATTTCACTTCAGGAGATTCTGCAGAAAAAACTTCAGGGATACAGAATGTCATTTTTACATTTTTAAAATCCCTTTTTTCTTCTGTGTGCAGCATAACATAAATATGCTCTAATGTGAATCTGCAGTTTGGAGCCTATAGATTCATCTTGATCTTTACAAAACCAAAAGGCCTTAACTATTTTATCCCTCTAAACTGTATTTTGAAGTACTGTGTGTCTAAAAACCCTACAAACGATTAACCTGTATCTGTTTAATCTTTTTGTAATTAGAAATGTCTAAAAAATTTACTTATGCTTGTTTGTATAACATAAAATGACTGGCGGCTAAACTGGTGTTTGTTTATAGTTATTACACTGCTCTGCAACATTTATCACATCACTACAATGGCATATTAGGAAAAACAGAAAAAAGGAGTAAATTTCAGCCAAAAACCATTTTGGAAAATATTTTGGAACCAAAAGTCCAAGATTTGAGAATAATCTCAGAAATCTTCTAGAAGAAAAGTTGCAACGTTCTGAGTTTCAAAAGTCCAAAATTTGTGAGAAAATTTTCTGGAACTTTAAGATTAATCTGAAAAATTTCTCAGTTCCAAAAAACACACACACATATATATGTGTGTGTGTTTGTGTTAATCACTGAAGAAAGAAACGACACAAAGACACCACACTTTTCAGTTTTAAGCAAACTGTTTATTTGACATATCATACAGTCAAGACACATCAACAATTTGTATCCATTATATAAAATGTATTAAACTGGAATGTTAAGTGTTTATAGCAGAAATTGCTCTGAAATATGATACCAACATGCTTTTTTTGTCCTCAAACAATGAAGGAAGAGTAAACTCCAATACACAGAGGAGGCGTGGAGAATAAAGCAGATGTGGATTCAGTAACAAACTCAAATAACTTCAATGTTTGATTGAAAAGACAGGAAATAAAAGCACAGGAACAAAAGGACCATGAGAAAGTGGTGAGTCTAATTGACGGAGGCAGCATCAGCTGTATTGGTAGCATGATTATGATGAGCTAATCTGCTAATAATGGAGCTAATTTTTTCCTCCAGTACTATTTGATAACCAAATCTTGAACACAGATGTAAAATTTTATTCAACTGAAGGGTTATAAATCAGCCAAGTACATTAGTGCTCTAGAATTTATCTGGAAAAAATCATTTAGGGGAAGATAAAAGTGCTAAATGTTTTCAAAGTTAGCAAAAATGCTAAAGTGCTAACTGAAAAACTAACAGAATTTTTGAAAAATCATATACACAAATCCAAATGTAAGAAAATGTCTCCCAGGTTTTGTGTTTTTCTCAATGAGTTTCTATGTTATGTAAAATTCATGGTGAACCCTAATGCTAAGAAACGCATTGAGATGATTGTAGAAGATAATTTAGCATTTTAGAGTCTGAAATTATCAAATTTTCAATGTTTTTATTCATTTATTTATTTTCCATTCTGCACTTATGCTTTTAATTTCTCATCTGTTTCCTAATACTTATTTGTATTTGTATTACTGCCTTGCTTGTAAATCTTTAAATAAAAAAGAAAAATTAGCTTTACTCTTAGCAGTTTAGCGGAAATGTGCCTACCGCTGACAACAAAGCTAAAAGTGAACTAAAAAACAAACATACTAGCTTCAAATTGTGCCTTTTAATTTCCAAAGCCAATAGTTTTTCTTTGATTTTGATTACATGAAACAAAAAATTAATAACGTCTTGCTGCTCTGTAGCTTTAAATCCGTGTCATTACTGAAACCTTAGCAGTAACCAGAGTGGTATTTGATTTAAAAACTGTTCTGAATGTATCACTATCATCAATAAGTAGAAAACGGGTTTTAACTGGTGAGTTTAGGGTGAAGGAGGAGGTTTGTACATCCCGTGTAAAGTGACAGGGATGACGGTGTTGACTTCGGCCCTTGCTAGCTCCGTTAGCATCATGGCGTCCAGAACCAGCAGGAAACCTGGTCTCTCTGCGCCCGGCTTCACCACAACACTCAGCAACACACCTGCAGAGGTCAGACAGACGATTAACATACTGTCGTAGTTTGGCTGCCATCCAGTAGATGGCGCCAATGGTCAGCGCAACCACCTGATACACCCTGAAATAATAGTAGTAAATAAATAATGACACTTTTAAAGCAAAGTTGGACTAAAAAATGTCATTACAAGAGCATTAAAAGTGTCAGCTTTCCATTATTTGGTTAATAATTACACCTTTAAAGCAAATCTGCATTAGAAATGTCATTAACTTAAACTTACCTTCGTCTTCCTTCGTGGCTCCAGGTGCGGGAACAAACAGCGGCTCTGATGGGTAACAGTCCTCCTCCTGCCACACCCACGTCTCTTTGGTCTGGACGTTCAGCTTGACGATCTGAGGCAGAAACCAACAGAAGGTAACAAATCTGTGAGCGTGTGTGTGTGTGTGTGGTGGGATCCACTCTCTCTCTCTTCCCTACCCTGTCAGGGATGAAGTGGTTGAGTCCGAGGCCGTATGCGAATGAGTATTTCTTTCCACAACACTTGGAGTAGTTAATCTGTGGAAACTCGAAGGCTGAAAAAGACAAAAGGGACATAAAAAAACAAACAACAAAACACAAAATCATTCTAATATAAGATTTTACTTTGTTTTAGGGCGTTTTTTATCACGTTAAATCTCAATAAACTGATGCTGGCCACACCCCCAACTCAACGTTTACACTCGCATGTGAATATGGCTGCAAACAGATGTGCTACTATTCAACTGTACATTTTTGAAAAGCAGAAGTGGATCCTCCTGCAAAACAAACAAGAATGCATTAAGTGGTCTCTGGATGGGAAGTCAACAACAAAACACTTTCTTTTCCAGCAGCCATTGTACAGAACATACAGCGGTGAAACCAGCTGACCAAATGTGCTGGAACTCTGCTGGGGTTGCTAGGTAACAGTTTAGTGCCAGTGGCATGTGATTTTACGTTTGGAAGGTTTTTGAAATGGCTCATTTTCAAACACCAAAAAGCATTAACTTATTGCTATTCAAACTGTTTTTAGAAGCTGTAAAAACAAAAATGAAGAAAGAATATGTGCAAAAATGTGACATTTGCATAACAGGTCCCCTTTAAAATACTAACACATTTCTTCCCAAGAGCAAAAAATGTCAGCTTTCCTAAAAAATACAATTATTAAATCATATTTCTTCACCTTTAAATTGATTAGAATTTTAAAACTATCTAAATATTATAATAGTTTTGATTCAGTAGTTTTTATATCTCTTTTTCATAATTGTATTGTATTCATCACTGATCTTAACTTTTCATTTTAATAAACTGTTAAAGTTCCTTTTAGGGACAAATGAATTAGCTACAGCTATTTACACGTTAGGTTGTTTTGATCTATGCTTTTGTATTGGTTCCTGTCAAATAAACAATAAATTAAATTAATCAATGCAAATATAGTGAGATGTTGATTTCTTGGGGAATAATTTTAAAGTAAAGCTGTTAAGCAAACCTGTGGCTTCAGCCCAAAACAACATTTCTCTGTAAAACATGATTGCAACTTAGCAAAAATGTAAAAACAGATCATGATCAAACATCTTTCTTAAAACTAAATTGGCAATTTTTTAGCCACAACAGGAAGGTGATATTGTGGGTGTGTGTGTGTGTGTGTTAGGCGTGTGCATGCGTGTGTGTTTCTGTTCACCCTGTCTTGGTCCAGAGAACAGAACTTCAGGCTCCAGCCAGATGGATCCGTCGCTGTGGAGGACGGCGGTTGCTGTTGTGTAGGACAGAGACACGAGGTTTCGGCCTTGTTCTTCCTGAACAAACACAAAAAATAAAAAATAATAAAAAGTTTTCAACTTTTCAAACTCAGAAATTTTCTAGAAAAATCTTTAACAAAAAAAAGTGAGAACTTGAGGACAGGAAATGGAACAGCTGTGCAACAGACTTCAAAATAAGAGCATGACTATGAATGTGTAACTGAAGTGTTCTCAGTTGTTTACCAAAACTTCAACTTCAATCTTCAAACTTCAAAGTTTACAAAACAGCCAAGGAAATGAGCAGTTTAGAATGTTTTTTTTGAAAATTTATTTAGGGGAAGCTAAGTGCGCTAAACATTTTCATAGTTAGCTAACGCGCTAAGCTAAAAATAATTATTTTAAACAATATGTGAACAAAATAAAGCAAGAATAATAGTGAACAACACATTAACACATAAATACAATATTTAAGGACATTACAGAATATATGGTTAATGTAAAATACAATTTCAATTGAAGTTAGCACTTTAGCATTAGCCTCTGCTAAATAGTGCTATAGCATTAGCGTAACTATGTGTTCTGATTTGTGCTTTATGATTAAATGGTAGAGGTGTTTTTAACAGGATAAAATGAGATTAGGATTGGCAGCGGAAAGTGATCGTTTCTGCTCTCACCCTGTGAATATCCAACGGCAGAACGTATCGTCTGACCTCCGGCTGAGGCGCACGCATCGCCGCTTTCTTCACCTCCTCCCACTCCTGCCTTAGGTTGGCCAGGTACAGGTAGTTGTACACAAAATCATGCCTGGAAATACGAATAAAATATCAGTGTTTCTATCAACAAATAGAGATACCCGGAGCTTCTCAATTACCCTTTCCATGTGCAGAGGTCGACCACGATGAATCCCTGGTCTTCGTAGGCGTTGATGTGGTGAAACAGGTTGAAAGCCGAGGTTCTGAATTTGTGGTTTGTCATGTAATCTGCAGGATCCTTAGTGGCCAAGTGGAACCACGTCTGCAGCAAATAAACACTAAATGATTCAAAGGAATGGAAAAAAAATCAACGTTTTGATGTTTTATATTGTAGAGCAGGGGCGTAGCCACAGGGTTGGCTGGGGGGGCCACCATCTCCGCTTAAAATCTGATTGGACGGCCCAGTCAGAGCACCTGATCAGTTTGTTCATGTCAGACCAGACATAAGTTAGCATTTTGTCCACATATCGTAATTTATGTACAGAAGACGATTAGGGCCACAGAATAAAATTTTTTTTTTTGACATTTTCTCATAGCTCGGACTTTTGATCTCAGAAGATTAAAGGCAAAATTCTTTTTTTCCCGGTGGGCCTAATCCTTTTCCATATTTCTGTTATCAGTATTAGGGTCATTGTAGATAGAAAGAAGAGAGAAGGAGTAAATTTCAGCCCCCAAAAATTTAGAAATTTTTTATAAAAAACTTGGACATTTCTGATTTAGAACATGTGAAAAAATTTTCCTTTTGGAGTTTAAAAAGTTGAAAATTTTCTATTTCCAAATTTTTCCTAAATAAATCTGAAGTGAATCTTAAAATTTCTGAGTTTTTATTACAAATTTTCAACTTTCAAGCTCAGAAATGTCCAAGTTTCTTCTTCAAAATTTCTGTGAATAATCTCAAAATTTCTTAGTTTTTATTGCCAACTTCTGACTTTTTCAAACTCAAAAATTTCTAAGTATTTTCTAGAAAATTTTTGAGAAGAATCTTAAATTTTCTGAACTTTTAATTGCAAATCTGCAATAAAAACTCAGAAATTTCTGTGTTGTTTTCAGAAAATTTCTGGGATTAATCTAAAAATGTCTTGCCGGAAATTTCCGCCTCATTTTTCTGTTTTGGCCCATTACTCTGTCGTACTGTAACAAACAAATCTGAGGCATAGTTTTCACATGCCAAACAGATCCCTGTGTTTAGTTTGGGTAAAGAAATTGTTTTGCTAAAATATTTAAATTTTAGTACACCACCATTGTTGTGTTTGTGCCCCTGCGTGGCCCCCTAAAGGTAAAACTCTAGGGCCGCCCCTGCGTGAGTGAAGTTCGGACGCTGACTGTCCGTCGTTACCCCCATGTTTTCGTTGGATTCAAAGCAGTCCATGTACGTTGCTCCTCTGACGCTCCAAGACGACAGAAACTTGAGCAGGTTGATCTTCACCGGCTGCTCCACAAACACAAAGTAGTTCTCAGTCATACCAAAACTACGGAGAGCAAAACAGACCAAAACAGACTGATTTAAACTGATGAAAAGTAAAAGAAAAAAGTTTTCTGGAGTATAAATGTGAACCTGTGGATGTATGAAGGCTTTAATCTTTCACTGCTGGGTAGTTGGAGCACAACTTGGGATTTCTCAATGGGATCTGATTTATCTAAGGACAAAAATCAGATTTTACTGATATTTATTTTGCTTCGTTTTATTTTCTACTTTATTTTCAAACAGAGTAAATTTTTCCTGTTGGAAAAAATGTACTCTGACAACACAGATTGACCTACAGACCATAGCTTTTTGATGTGACAAAGAGGCCCACAACACGTATTTCACATGTCTCTCTGCGTTTCCCACCTTTCTGTGCCGGCGGGATCTTGACGATGTTGTACGCCAGACTCATGTTTTTGCCGAAGCAGTTTCCGATGTTGTAGAGCGAACCGTCTGCGTCAACGTGGGGATGCGCTGTGACTCCGTTAATGGACAGATATTTACACAGATCCACCTGAGAAACAAATTAAGAAAATCACAAAGAAAACACCTGGTATCAGTTTCCCCAAATTTATCAGGTGGCACTTGGAAAGTTACACAATACAAAAATTAACAGCAATATTCTGGTTTATTTAGTCTGTCATAGGGGGGAAAGTAGAGGTTTAATTTTCTAAATTATATTTTACCATGTTATTCACACATTTTTAAATGTTGAAGTTCCAAACTAAATACTTTAATTTGCAAATTAAATATTAAATATTTAGTTAGGAAGCTAAATATACTGTATATCTTGCAATCAAGCTAGCTAAATGTTTAGCTATGTAGCTAAATATTTGGTAAGCAAAATAAATATTCAGCTTAAAATTAAATATTTAATTAAGAAGCTAAATATTTAGCTAGCAAGCAAGATAAATATTTCAGTCAGAGCTAAGTATTTATCTTGCTATCAAGCAGATAGCAAATTTAATATTACTAGGTTCCTAGCTAAATAATTTCCCAGCTAAGTATTTAGCTAGGAACCCAAATATTTTGTTAGCGAGCTAAATATTCATCATACAGTCAGTCTTCAGTCAGAGACATCTTCAGATTCGTTGGAAGACTGACTGCTTGTGGAGATCTTTCTGCCTCCAGCATCTCCATCCAGAACGACTCTTTGAAGATACGTGGATGAAATTATTTCTGACATTTAATTTTCCTTTGGAATAAATAAAGTATTTGTGAACTGAACTGAATGATCTCAGGTAAATTCCAACCTTCTTACCTTCTTCAGTGTCTCCAGTGAATCTGGATCCACTTTGGTGATGAAGTTTGTTTCTGTGACGGCATAAAAATCCTCGCCGACCGGATAAACGTTTACTAAGCAGTTATCTGTCACTTCGATGCCTCTGAAGTACGTAAAGAACCTGAACAGACACAATAAAACCCGTTTTATTGAACGGGTTTAAATCCAGCTTTAGACCTACGTTGTGCCTAAGATGCTATTAATTAAATGAATTATTTGTGTTAACAGCCAGGCAAACATTAACTGTCAGTTTTACCTGGAGAAAATGTTTTTGCAGGGGTCTGGATAGGCAGTGGTGCCGAACTCTGTGATGACGACCCGGTTTTCTGTCATGGCCCGAACATATGCATCCGTCCTGATGAACCTGAAACAATGATAACAAACTTACCTGCAAAAATAACCAGCAAAGCTGCAAACATAATTTCTGCACAAAAACAACTCAAAAGCTTCACATGAACATAAAAAGAAACTTTTTATTTGCAGAGATTCTTTGAGTTATTGTTGTGGTTTATTGTTTTAGTCAGAATCATATTTATTTGTCTAGATTCTGGAAACAAACCAGTGTAAAGGAACTTTAGAGGAAATAAAATATAACGAGTAAAACGGCTATTAAAGATAAAAAATGGTACATGTTCATAAAAAAATCTGAAACTTTGAGAATGATGTCAAAAATGTTCTAGACAAAACATGGAAATTTTACAATTTTACAAAAATGTCCAAGAAAAAACTCAAAATCTTTAGATTAATCTGAGAAATTTTCTAGAAATGAACATGGAAATATTTGAACTTGAAAAGTCAGAAGTTTGCAAGAAATACATTTTAAAATAATCTCAGAAATTTTCTGGAGAAAAAACAAGAAAGTTTCTTAGTTGGGAAAGTAAAAAAAAAAAAAAAAAGCTAGAATCTTCTAGCAAAACTTGGACATTTCTGAGGTTAAAATGTCAAAAATAATTTCTGAAACTCAGAAATCTGCTTATTGTTCTGGAAGATTTCTGAGATTAATTTCAAAATTTCAGAGTTTTTTTCTTGCACATTTTTGACTTTTCAAGCTCAGAAATTTCAAAGTATTTTGATTCATTTCAAAATTTCTGGGTTTTGTTTCAAGAAAATTATAAACTTTTGAAACTCATAAATCTCCAGGTTTTTCTAGAAAATCATTGAGGTTTTTGGCAGGAATTGTGTCCCACAGTGACCCTAACATGCAGCCATATGTGTGCTTATGTACAGGCAGCAGCTGAACATTTTTAAATCTGTGATGCATTCTTACTTTCTGAAGTACGTCACCTGATCACCCTTCAGGTCAAACTTGTGGATCAGAGCTTGTCCGTCAAACAAATGGTGGAACGGTTCGTCCCCGATCTCGAAAAGACCCGGACCCATCCGTAGGAGGCTTCCTCTGAGCCACAACGGGAAAACACCTGAGGGGACAGTTCATCAAAATCACCTGATGATGACATAACACACGTTCCTTCATCATTTATTGTGCTTATATCGACTCTTCTGATCTTCCGTACTTCCTCCTGTTGGATTGAATGTTTATATGGCAAGTCGATTTAACATAAAATTGGTTACAATCCAGATATCTGAAAGTGGCTTATGACTAGACATTAGTAAATTAAGATATTGCTAATTACATTTTGACTGCCATAAATGATGTCAGATTCACTTTTAATTTGTATGTGAGATTTAATTCAAGACACCTAATGAATTACTGAATGAAGATTTCAAATATCAACAATTAAAGTAAATTAAAGATATCCGACTTTTTGTTCTGATTGATAAAAATTCTAATTCAAGATATCTTTAATCTATTTTTTAGTACTTTGATATATTTTATAAGTCAGTGACAATACTTTGGATTAGCTTTCTGTTTAGTCAAAACATCACAGATTTATGTTCCATTTTCAAATTTCCATAAAGGATAAAAAACATTTAAATAGTCATTTGAGATGAATGTAATTGAAGATATCATGAATTATTATTCTTACCAGTCAGAATCTAAATGTAGAGATCTTAAGTTACCATTCTGGATAGTCAAAATGCATTTTTACATATCGAGAGTATAATTACAGATCATCAAACAAAACAGATTTTATGATAAAACATATTTCTACATATTTTAGCAAAGGACATTTCTACAAAAGTGGCAAAAATACAACAATTGCCAGTGATGCATAAAGTCCATTTTAACAGCTTGTTGAATAGTTGAAGTTAGTAAAGTTTGTTTTTATGTTTATAGTTGTTAATAAATAAATCTCCCATCTGTTTTTGTGTTTTTACCAGTTATTTCTGCAGAAATCGGCTCATTTAGTTCCTCCACCGTCTCAAAGATCTTCCGGTAACCTGCAGCAGGATGTTCCACTCTGACAACAAAGTTGAAACCACATTGAAAACATCAAACCTCAAACATAACTAAAGGAATAAATCATGTGAATTTATGTGAGTGAGATCATTTTGATTTTCAATTCTTAATAAAATTAGAAAACATTCAAACTTTATTTCTATATGGTCAAAATGTATAAAGTTTTGTAGAAAGAGATGAAGATTTTATAACAAAATGTGTAAAAAGTGAATACTTTTAAACAAGCTGACAACTGAGAATGTATTTTTATGTGTAAATGGTACTGAGTAAGTTTTGGTGCATTATATTGATTCACAAATCATAACTGTTTACAGTTCCCATCAGTCCTGGCAGCTTCACAACACCAGCTTTCAATTTGTCCTTCTACGCCAGGGGTGTCAAACTCAATTTCACCAAGGGCCACTTCAGCATATTGGCCACCCTCAATGGGCCACATTGACAGTATAAATCAGGAATGCCCAAGTGCAGTCCTCCAGACGGCAACTTTTAGATGCGTCCCTGCTAAAACATACCCCAGACAAAAAGTTGACTTCCCTCATTAGCAGCAACTCAGTTCTGTAGAGGCCTATGAATGAGTCAATGATCCAGGTGTGTTAGAGAAAGAACGCATCTAAAGTTGCAGAGTGATAGGTCTGGAAAACTAGACTTGGTCAACCCTAGCATAAATGTATGAAAATACAATGTTAAAATAAATTAAGCAACACCTCATATTGTTAAATAACTGATTTTATGTATTCAAGTTTTAAATATTACATTTGCGTTTGCATGGATGTAAAATTACTGCTCAGTTTAAAAATTACAATATTTTTAAACTGAGCAGTTTAAAAATATGCTCAGTATTTTTAAACTGCTCAGCTAAACTTCGCTCTTTAGCTTGTTAGCTTGTCGATGTTCCAGTTTTATTCGCTGGGAAAATTAATCTTTGTCTGCTTTAAAGATAAGCAGACAAAGAATAAAAACAAGTTTTGATATTAACTCTCAACTTCATTCACAAAACTTTTTCGTTATTTATTTCACAACGAACATGTATTTCACATAAGAACAAAACAATGAGGTGATGTTGCCTGTCCTTGAACACAAAGCTGATCCCTCTTCACCCTGTCACCAACTCACACACATCCTCATTGTGTTGTGTTCTGTAAATAAACACAAAACACAAGCAAAATCAATAAACTATATACATATTCCAGTATACTGAGTTTTGGTTTTACATTCATTCTATTTTAATTTAGTTTGTTTGTGCTTACCAATGTTTTCTGGCCGGATGTCTGGCACCGTTTTCCCCTGGTCAGTTCGTCCATGTCCGGTTTTAGTTCTTGTGCTGAGGCAATCCGCAAAACGGCGTGTAGGTTTTCGTCAGTAATGCGCGATCTGGTCTTGGTCTTGTTTAAATTCATTTTTGAAAACATCTGTTCGCACAGATAGGTGCTTCCAAACGTGGACAAAACACGAGCTGCGTGGAGTCGAAGCTGTGGCATCAAATCAGGGGGCAGGAGACGGTAAAAGTCCTGGATTGAAACATCACGGAACTTCGCTCTTTAGCTTGTTAGCTTGTCGATGTTTCAGTTTTATTCGCTGGGAAAATTAATAATCAGCTTGAGGTGACTCTGCTGCACTCTAGTGGCGAGAAGCCGTAATGTTGGCTGGTAAGAATCGGAAGGCATTATGGGATATGTAGTTTGTAGTCAATTCGTGCTCAAAACCTATTTTAAGTCAATCAATAGGGCTGTAAAACGGTGGTAGGGGGGAGAGGGCCACATAAAACGACGTAGCGGGCCACATGTGGCCCGCGGGCCTTGAGTTTGACACATGTGTTCTACGCCCATTTTACATTCCTTTGTTAGTCCAGACTTTCCGTCTGATTTTTCTCCTTAATCTTCCTTTTAAAGTTTTACAATCTTCTTTTCTCTATTAAATGATTTGGAGAAACTTCTCATCTCGTCTGCAGGTTGCTCACTTCTGTGGTTTTCAACATTAAAAACAGCTTTTTAAAAGTTTTCTTTATTATCTTTGGAACTGTACAAGCTGGAATGGTTAGGCTGTTTTTCCAAATCTGGGAAACTTTCCATCTCATCTCAACACTATAAAAACAAAAAGTATTTTTGGTCTAGTTTCTAATCTAAAGCAAATATTTTAGTACACTTGAAATGAGACAAAACTAAATTGAAAGTAACTTTTCAGCTAGAAATAGAAGCTTGTTTTAAGTCAATAATCTTTTAATATTGATGAAAAAGTTCTAGTTCCACTGGCAGATTATTTCACTTATTTCACAGATGACAGGCCTTGTGCCGTTACCTAGCAACCACAGCCAGGCCCAGCCGGTTACCTAGCAACCCAGTTCTAGTTCCACTAGCAGATTATGTCACTTAATCCAAGACATTGTACCCATTTTATAAGTGAAATAATTTGCCTAGTACTTTTTATTAATACCAAGGAATTACTGGCTAAGTTGCTAAATGTTGCTGAAAAGTTATCGGTAAGTTTGTTTAGTCTTATTTCTAGACATTTGTACTAGAAACTCAAAGAGGATACTTAAGATTTTTTGTTTTTTCAGTAAAATGTCTCTGGTTTCATTTCAGAAAACCAAAACATTTCCATACTAGAATTTAATCTGCACCAGAAAAACACAAAATCTTGCAAAGTTTTATTGATTTAGTTTCTAGTGCAAGTATCGTACTACAGTGGAATTAGGACAAAACTAACTCAGAAGTAACTTTTTGTTCCACTGGCAGATTATTTCACTTTTAACAAGATTTTTTAAATAATCTGCCAGTAGAACTAGTACTTTTTATCTACAGTATATCAAGTACTTGTATACTTAAAACAAGCTACTTCTGGCTGAAAAATTATTAAGTTAGTTTAGTTTTATATCAAGCGCAATAAGACACTTGGTAAGATTTGGTGTTTTCTTCCAGTAAAACGTCTCAAAAAGCTAAAACATTTCAACATCAGAACTGACTCTACGGCTTTCTCTCTATTTTCAGAGTAAATAATGGAAATATTTCCTCACCGGCTGACCATGTTGTTGCTGAATCTCCTCCTGGACTCGCCGACTGCTTTCAGAAGAGACTCTGGTTCGGATTTAAACCACACAAACATTCCCTGCTGCTCCCCCATCCTTCCTCACTCCTCCTCTTCTTCTCTTTTCTCCTTTCAAGCCTCCTTTCCCCTCCTCCTCCTCCTCAAACTTTCCCCCACGCCTCCCTCAGGCTGAACAGACCAGCTTTGTCTCGGCTCCTTTCAGACGCCAGAACCTCGCCTCAATGTTGGATTTTCTCTCGACCTGGAAACACGACCAAACTCTCCTCCTAATGATGTGGGTCCCACCAGTAAAATTGAATTTTAAAACCCGCCGTCCTTTGTAGTTGGATAAACATGCAGAAGCAATTAGAGCTGATTAGTTCCTGATGGTTTTCAGCAAACGTTTGGGAAACTTTCTGTTTTTTTACTTTTGAAAGAAGGAGAGTGAATCTGGAAAACATCTTAAGTCTTTAACATTTATGTATAGAAAATATATATTTTTAGACATTTGTTGAAACTGTAACTCTGTTATGAGACAAATAATCTGTGAAAAATAAAAAAGGATTTAACTAGAATCAACCAATGAGAGGCAGGAGGCGGGTCTTAGTGCTGTCAATCATCCAGTTGTGAATGCTAAGTCTAGTTAGCATGGCCACCGACGACAGAGGATAGACAGTTTCCCTGTAGTTGTTTCTCTGCCATTACTACATTTAGCTGCGACTACATGAGTTTGATTGACAGCGCTAAGCTCCGCCTCCTGGCTCTGATTGGAGAAAAGCACCAAAAATAACCAGACAGCAGTAGCAGCTAAAAAGCAGGTGAAGGAAATTGATCTTTTCACAGATTATCTGCCTCATAAACTATCAGGGCAAGTTGACAGTTTTAACAAATATGTAAAAATATATTTTTTTAAAATAAAAGTTATGATTCTAGCGCAATAGGGCTGAAGCTAAAAGTGCAACAAATTAAATTTTAATTCATTGTTAAAATAAAACTGAAGGTAAAATTTGAAGCCGGTACAAAAGACCGGTTAGTTTTACTTTTATTTTATCTAATATCTCTTCGGTACAGGGGCACTGGCCTCCCGCTGTCCCCCGCCTAGAACCGCCCATGTGCTGTTAAACTTTCATAAGCAAGCAGTTCATTTTAAGAAACTAAAGTGAGTTTTTCCTTTCACCACCTTGTAAAGGTACCGATAGTATAAACTGAGAAGGCGTCACACAAACCAGGTTTATTTCCCAACATTTGCATAGTAAACATTTATAGGTGCATTTTCACTCCTATGTTCAGTTTTTGACAAAAACACAAAGTATTTCTGTGGTCACTTAACTTCATTTGAGGTATAAACAAACTTCATAAAGTCAAATACACATTTAGAACAAAAGAGGGGAAACTAAAAGTAGGAGTTAGTTTCTATGTATGAAGTACCTGTGAGCATGTAGCATGAAAAGTAACAATTTAGGAGTTTTGATTTGCATTTAGTAAATTAAAGGCCTAATTTATAAAAATAAAAAATGCTGAATTAAGCCTCAACTAAGAGTCTTTATGACTCATAAAAGATTAACATTGCGGTGAATGAAGGTTTTCTTCTTAAACACTGAAAAACATTTTCTAACCTGCATATAAAGCAGAAATATCGGACACCGTATTTGAGCTAATGTAGAAGGAACAAAAACAATGAGTACATTTCTAAAAAAATATATATATTTTCAGAATAATTTGAGAAATTTTCTAGAAAAAAAGTGGAAAACGTGGTAGTTGAAAAATTAACCATTTTCACATTTTGAAACTCAAAACTTCCAAGTTTTTTTTCTAGAAAATTCACAGATTAATCTCAACATTTCTGTTTTTCTGTAAAATTTTAGATTTTTCAAACTCAGAAATTTCCAAGTTTTTTCTAGAAAACTTCTTAAATAATTTTTTTTTTGTCAGAAAAATACTCTTTTTTTTTTTTTTGTCTTCTTCCTGCAATCCCCCTAACACGGCGCTATAGAAATAAAAATCCCAGCTCCACTTGAATTATTTCAGTTAAATCTGGAAACCTAAAGCCATAAAACAAAACAAAAACCTCCATTACAACAAAACGTCCTTAAAAACATTTAAAATAAAAGCAAAAAATATCCTAAAAGATTTAAAACTTTAGACAAATGGAGCTCCTCTCAATGTAATTATTTATATAAGTTAAAATTTAAGCTCAAAGTTTAATATTTCTCCCAAACTTGCTGCAAATGCTGTTTGCAGAGTATTTGAAAAGAAAACAAAGTGTGAACTCTAAATCTGTTCAGCTGCCTGTATGAGACGCTCTTCATCTACAGAATGAACCAACACAAACGGATATCAGTGGAGTTTTCCACCAATAATGTAACAGTTTTGACCGTGATGTGAGCGTCATGGCGTCAGTTCCTGATGCTGAAGGTCTTCTTGATGTTGAGCAGCGGCGGTTTGATCTTTGGCTTGCTGTCGGTTTTGCTCTGGTCGCCGCAGGAAGGGAAGCGGCGGCTGTAGATGTCAGGGTACTGCCTCTGAAACTGAACCAAACACGATAACAGCTGCGTTTCCACCACAAAGGTCAGCAAATGTTAGTCGATGTTTCATTAATGTTGGGGGGAAAACAATTTGGTAATTGTGGCGTTTCAATTAAATAAGAAATTAAATAAAAAAATACATATGGATAAACTTGAATAAGTCGCTAAAAAACAGCTACATGAGATATTCATAACTCAGCCATCGGCAGGAAGCCCCAGAAACACGGCAGAAACAAAATCTGACCCGTATTTTGTCCAGTTTCTAATAAAAATATCTTAGTACAAAACAAACTAACTTACAAGTAACTTTTCAACAAGATAAAGGAGCTTGTACATCAATAATTTCTCAATATTAATGAAAAAAGTTCTAGCTGGCATTTTATTTCACAAGCAACGAGCGCTGCTCCGTTACCTAGCAACCACAGCTACACCCAGCCTGAGTTAATTGGCTGATTATGAGTTTCTAATATTAAATTTTCTCACAACATTCAGTCGATAAGCTGCTTTGGAAATTGAAGTGGAACCTTGAGGTAAAACTCTAGAAAATGGAATCATTTTGGGTTCTATCCAGACCTGTTTTTGGTTCTGGTTCCGTTAGCTGACCTGCTTTAGCTTCTTGCGCCGGTCCTTCTCGGTGAGGTTCCTGTCCGTCAGCAGGATCTCCAGCAGCTCCTCCATGGCCTTCTGGGACGACTCCGCTTTCTGCTGCTCAAACTCAGCGCCGCTTATCTGTTTGCAGAACGCGTACATCGGCATGGGAACGCAAACCGGGTCGGCGCCGTCGCTTGGACCCGAGTCGACAGGAACCTGGTGTCAGGGCGGTCAAACAGTCATAAAACAAATTATATATTAAAACGCTTTCATCTACTGCCTCTAGGGGGCACTGTAAAACAAAACGCTTTTAAAAGCTTTTATATACTTTTGTGGATCAGGATTTTTTTTTAAGTGTTAAAAAATTATTTTGGTCTCAGATTGATGTTGAGGATTCCAGTTTATACATTTCAACAGTAAAACTAAATAATTTTTAAAGGGACGTTTTCTCACTTTTCCAGCTCCAAACGTTGCACCAAAAAATAACGCAAAAAACAAAACAATACAAATGAACTATAAATTATTATGTTACATAATTTATTACTGTTATTAATAACTTTTTGTGGTAGTATTCTTCATTCTACAGGAGGAACAATTTAAACTAAAACATCTTATAATATTTTACACAACTGATACTAATGAACACAAAATTCCCCCAATTTCAATAAATTTGTTTAACATATAAAATATGAGATAGTTATAAGACATTGAGTCATTAGGAATAATAAATATTATTTTGAAACAATATTAGATATTGTTAAAGTAAATTACCTTACTACTCAAATTAAATACTGAAATACAAAATATCTAGAAATTTAAAAGAAAATCTCTAAAAAAAAAAATGTTTGTGTTAAGTTTTCTAGAATTTAGAAAATAGAAATTATTTTGGTAATTCTACCTGACATAAAACAAGATGAGTCTGATTTAACTCCAGACAGTGAGAAAAAATGTGTCTGTCTTTTTATTAGGAGTATGTAGTCCTGTCACAATAAGCAACAAATCAATTAATCACATAATAAATTAAAACAAACTCAATCATTTCCATTTGCTTGATTTATAGCTTTTCTTTCTACCAAAAACTGGACGACCAAAGTTTTAATCTGGTTTTTGGTCCCAACTAGAGCTTTTCTTGAAGGACAATTTTGTTTACAGAGACTTTAGAATTCATTTTATTTGTCGTTTCTATTGTTTTATTTATTTTGGATATTTAAAATGTCTTCCAGTTCCAGTGATAAAAGTTCACTAGAATTTAAAGTTTATTGACTGTTGAGAATGTTCTCTTGCATTACCATTAACATCATATTACTTGAAAATGGTCTCTAACCAACAATATTACTGTTTATCGCAGTAACTTCTGGGACAATTTATCGTTAAAAATGTGTTATTGTGTGGATGAAAATATTTGGCTTCAACTGTAAAAAAGCTTTTTCCAAATTTACGTTTTTAATCAAATGTTAAATGGCATTTTATTACAAAACTGTGAAGTTAAAATATCAAGCACTTTTCAAATCTTGAAAACACTGAATATAAACTGGAGCATTGTTGGGGATTTCTCCAGTTTCTCCATCTCCATGGTAACGGCGTACCTGTACGGCACGCAGGTAGTGGATGTGGTCCCTGATGGCGCTCCGCAGGTATTCTGGGACGGAGAGGACGCTCTGCTGGTGGTCCATCAGAAACGAGACGAGGCGGGTCGCCAGCAGCTCGTCCAGGTCGCAGTCCTCCGCGCTGCTCAGGACGCAGCCTGAAAACGTGTGGACCATCTGGAAAGTACAAAGGAAAACTTCACCAAGTAGTTTGGTCTAATTTCTAGACCAAACTTCTCAGTTCACTTCAAATAAGTCCAAATTAATTCATAAGTAGTTTTTCAACAAGATAAAGAAGCTTGTCTAAAGGCAATAATTTCTGATGAAGAAGTTTGAGTCACGGGCAGATTATTGCACTTATTTCTGTGTCGTTACTTAGCAACCCCAGACCGTTACCTAGCAACCCCAGCCAAGCCCAGGCCGTTACCTAGCAACCCACTTCTAGATCCACTGGCAGATTATTTCACTTATAACACAGGAAACTTTTCCACTTTCTGCACATTAATTCTTTTTCACAAAAGCCAACTGAATGTTTTTTCTTTTTGCGAAATTGTGAAAATCTGTAAAGAAACATCAACTTATAGAATTTTTTTTAGTCACTAATCCATAATTATTACATTCATTTATCATAAAATAATGTAATAATGTCTGATTTTAGACAGCCATGAGCTCTGTGGTGGAAAATATTACCTGATAATACATTATGACATCATTACCAAATAATACAATTTTTCATCACAATCCCCTTTTTGATTCCAGGTAAATATGTAATATTTTATATTAATCACGCCTAATGTTATTTTGTCAGACACGTTTCCATTTCTAACTTTAGAGGAGCAAAGACGAATCAGAATGTAAGTAACATCTAAATTAAATATTTTAACAAATTTTACATTGAAAAAATAATTAGAAACAAAATTTATGACGATTTAATCTTCCTCCCAATTTTCTGGGAACAGAGAGGCTGTAGTGAAACACTGTTGCTTTTTTTTCCCACTTCTACCTTTAAAAAATAAAGTTAGATAAATAAATAAATTGTTTATTTATTTATGTAATAAATAATTTAAAACAATCATAATCTTTATTCAGTTATCAAACATGCGCTGCTTTTTGTTGCTCCGTGACATAAAATCTCAACAAAAGAATTGAACTTTTGTGTTTGGAAACATGTCGTCCGTTCGCTCCTCACCAGCGTCCGGGTGCCGATGGCCGGATGGAGGCGCGGCATGTCCACGTTCTGGCTGATGCGGGACGCCATCCTCATGAGGAGCTGCAGCTTCCTGCGGGACGCCGGCGGGAGGAGCAGCGTGCAGAGCTGCAGCGCCTCGATGGCGACGCGCTCGCACTGCGGCTGGAGAACGCCTGCAAGAAAATAAATAATCACCATCAGAGACGACATGGAGGCAAAACTGGGCTAAATTATGAATCACATCTATTCATGGTAATTACATTAGATAAGTGAATAGATGGGTGATATTAATAAACTACAACTATGACGTGAGCTGGGTAAGATTCAAGAAGCAAAACTGGCAAGGTATGGAACAAAATAAGAAAAACATTTAAGGAGTTTTTCCCGTTTTATAATGGAAATAATCTCCCAATAGAATAGAACCTTTTTAAATGAATATTCTAAAAATGTTGACCTTAAAGAAGCTCATATATTGATGAAAAGTCATTGGTATGAATCAACATTACTAGATTTATTTATGTTTTGCTCTTTAGTTTGTTTCCTTTTATGTAAAGCACCTTGAATGGCCTTTTTGCTGAAAATGTGCTATATAAATAAAATGAACTTACCTGGTAAGTTAGTAAACTTGAAATGAGACAAAACTAAGACATTTTAACAAGAAACTAAACAAACACCTGCTAAGATTTTGTGTTTTATAGTGTAGTGTTGCTTTTGAACATAATAACTGGAACGCTGACCAACATATTTGAAATTTGACATAATTGGTAACTGAATCATGTTTTCAGGATGTAAAGCACGTCAAACTGCCTTACTGCTGAAATTTTCTGCACAAATAAAGTTGACCAGACTGATAGGTAGAAGTTAAGAGGCATTAGCCGTTCAAAACATGCAGATAAAACAGAAGCAGCACAAAACTATCCACACTGCATTTAGACAGACGTTAGCAGGCTGCTTTTGAATTCATTTAAGAAAAAAGTTGCTTGGAAGACATTAGCAGAGGTGAGGGTGTTAGATCTGGCGTCGACACACACGCAGGCAGGCGGGAGAAGGTCTTACTGTGCTCAGGTTTGGGTTGGGGGAGCTGGAAGTTTCTGGCAGCCACGCAGACGGGCAGATTGAGCTGCGACGCAGACCGATGCGGCTGTGGCGGCTTGGACACGTCCAGCGAGCTGAGGCAGCGGCGGACGGCGGGCGCCGGCAGCGCCCAAAGGTTAGAGGTACTGCAGGCGGGGGTTGAGCCATGAGCTAGGGGCAGGCGATACGGACTTTAACTTTTATCACGATGCTACTGAGATAACGGTTAGAATGATTTATTAAATCTGCTTTAGGTAACTGATTCATGTGATTTTGTTTCACTAATCTGCACACAGTAACTTCATTTAATCATATTTTCAAATGTATTGATTTTTATTAATTCTCTCAATGAAGAATCAGTGGAGGAAAAATGAGAATACTAATACAGAAAGTTTTAAACATCATTAACTGGGAATTATCATGACTAGACCTGTTGAAATAAACAATAAGCCAATTAATGGCACAATAAATTAAAACTAGAGCAATAATTTCAGTTAGCATGATTTATCATTCCTCTCTTTCATTCTACAAAAATAGCATAATAAATGTTTTCAGTTTGGTGTTTTGGTCTCACTAGTCCCTTTTTTAAAAGAACTATTTTGTTTAGAGAGACTTCATAATTTATTTTATTTGTTGTTTTTATTATTTATTTTGAATATTGAAAGCGTCCTTCTATTTCAGCGTTAAATGTTATTAGAATGTAACACTTATTGATTTCTGAGAATGTGTTCTTACATTATTATGCTGTTATATTACTTAAACATGTTCTCAAAACAACAACATTATTGTTTATTGCAATAATTTTTAGGAGAATTTATCATCCAGGAAAATTATTTATTGTGACAGGCCTAATCATGACAATAATAAATTTTAAAAATTTGTATTTTGATTTGTTTTATCACAATAGTTGACGAACGACGCGATGAATGCCCACCCCTACCTTGAGCTTTTGTTGGGATAGAGAGAAGATGTTGGGAGGAAGACGGAGGATACTGGTTCATGTTGAGGCAGCTGGACCATTTCATCCCTCCATATTCTTCTTCTTTGGTTTCCATGACAATGTCCAGGCAGCTGCTGGCGCTGCGAGGCCGCGCCGACGCCTGACCGTCTAACGGTCTAACCCTGGAACCCGCGGAGCGTTTCCTCCTGGTTACAACTCCTGCTGCGTTTTCGTGAACAAAACTGTCCGCTTTGGTCGTAAACGTTGTGTTCAAGTGCCCTTCCTGAGGTGGGAAAACAAGATTTTCGTTGCTGGACGGAAACGGCTGCAGGCCGCATGGAGGAGGAGGAGAGCGGTCCAGGATGGTTTCCAGGGAGCAGCTTCTTGTGCGAAGTCTAACCGTTTTCAGATTCGTGCCGCCCGATTCCTTGCGTGACTGGAGCGTCCCGCTGAGGACGTCCCTCATGGGCGACTCGGCCTCGTCGCATGAGCCCTGCCTGAGCAGCGACAGGAGGAGGCACTCCGTGGAGAGAAACGACGACTTGGCCGGCGGCGCCGCAACCGACGGCAGCTCCGAACTCTTCCGCTTCCCACGCTGGAGCGTAGGGGGCGCTGCGACATATCCACACATCACTGAAAGCAGATGCAAACAGGGACGCAGGCGGAGAGGCAAGCAGCACAGGAACGGGGTCAAAGGTCAGAGGACAGCGCAAGCAGAAGGTGAAGGGGAAGAGAGAGGGTGCAGTTAAGTCACACTTTTACATCAGTAGCTGTGTTTCCATTATAAATTTATCTTTGTTGATATTCCATTACTGTAAAATAAATAAATAAAAAATCTATTTTGTGATTACGGTGTTTCTGTTAAATAAGAAACTTACTTAAAATCATACGCAAGTCTGTCGCTATAAGCAATAAATCAATTAATCGCACAATAAATTATAGCGGACTGAATCATTTATTATTTTAAGTAAATAATTATTTCATACTGATAAAAATCTACTACTGGCAGATTATTTCACTTAGTAAATGGGAAAAATATCTTGTTCTAAGTGAATTTATCTATAGTACTTTCTAATCAATATTAAGGAATTATTGACCTAAAACAAGCTCTGAAAAAGTCATTTGTAAGTTAGTACACTTAAAATAAGATAAAACTAAAATATTTGCACTAGAAACTAGACCAAACATACTTGGAAAGATGATATTTTTTGCAGTGTATGAATTCAACACGTTGGAATAACAGCAAAGTTTTATGAGCTGTGGATGCGGTGAGCTGCAGATTGTCCACAAAAAAAAAAAAAAGAATCATGTTCATACTTCTTCCTGTCATCTTATTTGGCGTTTCCGGCAGAAGTGACATCCGTAACCGGTCTGATGCGAAAACAGTGTTTCCATACCGCATCCTAGCGATACAACTTTTTACATCAAAAAACATCACTGGCCGTGTTTATATTAAGTGGTTTAATTTTCGTGATTTCAACTGGCGCAATTCTCTGGTAAATGGAAACGCAGCTACAGACAGAAACAACAACCAAGACCTCTGTTAGCAGTCAGACACTGTTAGAGTCACATCAACAGGACTGGGCGGTCGGATTCCCCAGCAGCTGAGCGGGTCAGGATGAAAAACGTTGCCTACCCAGGACGTTGATGAACAGTTCGTACAGTTCGTATGTGAGCAGCGGCTGAGGGAGGCTGTAGAAGTAATCGGACACCGTTTTGAAGACGTCTCTTTCGAACCCGGGGTAGGACGGCTGGTCGCTGTCGTACTTCGGCCCTGCGAGTCAACAGAACATGGTCACCGGCTGGTTTAGGTTCGTTACACCTGCACTGTAAAGATTAGAAACTACTCATTTGTTTGGAGATATGTCCCGGAAAAAAGCAACAACGTGAACCCCTTGCGTGTTGTTCACGTCAGGAAATTTTGCGCATGCGCAAAACGCGGGAAGGCTTGCGCTCGCCATAGCGGGAAAACATTTCCTTCAACTAAATAAAACCTGATTTGTAGTTATTAATTTAAGGCTATGCTCCACTGCAAAAGGAAAATAAAGCATAAAAACCATTGAAGAGCAACTGAAAGCCACTCATATTCTTCTGTTTTCTCGCCTGCTGTGTCGGCTACGAGACACGCAGACTCGTTGCCATAGCAACTGTCAACCTCGCCACAATATGTTTCAGGTTCCAACATCAAAAAACAACAAAAACACTCAAACATTCCCCACACAAACAGAACATTCAGTCCGTTACAGTTTAATGTTTTTTTAATGTTGATGTTTATTTTGTGATTATCAATAAGTCATCAGATTAGCAACCGCTGCTATTAGCTAAGCTAACAGCAGTTGGTTGATTAATGTAAACGCCTGCTTTCCTGATGATTGTCAGAATTGGTGTGAGTCCTCCTTTTTTATTAACTGAACCGAAACACAAACAGTTCCACATCACATCTACATGTTACTGTTGTCAAAGTTAGGCTAGCATAACTAGCTTAACCATGTTTCTCTTTATTATTAAAACTTGTTCCTGACCATCTAGTTGTTGTAGTGTTGACAATTAGTAGCAAAGCACTGCCTCCTTTTTTCTATAATGCATACATTTAATATTTAGCGTGTTATGTTGAAACTTGTCAGCTAAAACCAATGCTAGTCATCATTAGCGAGCAGCTTTTGGCCCTCCAGCTGGGAGCAGGACGCCATGTTGCCCAGGGTCCATGGAAAACTCCTGCATCATTAAGGCCACATTTTCCTCCCATTTCAAATAATACAATCTTATTTGTTGAAGTAATTTTCACATTTTCTTGATGAAAAACGTTTGTCATGCACTTCTGGAAATAATCTTGGATTACAGCAACCCCCGCCCCCAAAAAATCACCTCTGTACCCACAATCCATTGCTGTACTTCTACAATAAACAGTTGATTAAACCCACATGAAAACTGGGATCATTATGATGCAGTGTGAAGCGTTTTCTGAGTAATCTGTTGTACTTACAGTTCGCCAGGCTCTTCATGGCGGACAAAACCCAATGAGGAAGATCATCTGGAAAAACCGACAGGTTAGACTGACCAAGGAATTCATTACTGCTCTGTTTCCTTAATAGGAGAATTTTTATTATTTTTCAGCAGAATTTGAACCAGGTAAAACTGAAACTACCTCTTGAGGAGCTCTGAGTAGAACATATTTACAGACAAAACATTTTTTAAATCATAAATGCAACATTTATGATATACATAAACTATTATATTTATGATATAGTTTTGGTTTAATTACTGCGCTCAGTGTATTGTTCTCTCAGCACATGGTCTTATTTGAATCTGTATACTCCAGTTAACGATTAATCGATTACTAAATTCGTCGATTATTTTAATAATTAGTTAATTGTTTCCGTTTCTTTGAATCTAGATCTACCAGGGCTGTGAATAATTAACTGGGTGCAGTCCATCACTCACTGCTCTTGTCCTCCAGCGTGACGACTCCGTGTTTGTTGACATTAGTCATGTTGTGGATGATGTTCTGGGGGTTTATGTGCCGCTGGTCCAAAACCTCATCCAGAGAAGAGACGCCCAGAATCCTCTGCAGGCTGGAGAAACACAACAAACTTTTCCATCTCATAATAATTTGGATTTCTGTGCTCTGATGCAACATTACGCCTGTGAGTCTGGTTGTTCAGTGTTTTTACTGCGTCAGGGTGACGTCTCTCCAGATTTCCTGTTCATCCTCCAGCGTCAGCTCTCGTCTCTGGTGCTGCTGCTCTTCTGTCGGCGGATTTGATTCGTCTTGCAGCGTTTGGAGCGCAGGATCCACGTTCTCCTAAGAACAAGTTGGAATAAAGTATTTATATCTCAGTAGTTATGCTGCTAGGGCTGTCGGACTGTTTTCTACCAAAAACTAGAGGACAAAAATCTCCATTCTGGTGCTTTTCTTATTTTGAAGAACAATTTTGTTTACAGAGACTTTGTAATTCATTGTATTTATTGTTTTGTTTATTCATTTTACATATTTAAAATGTCTTCCAGTTCCAGTGTTAAATGTTCAAGAGAATTTAAAGTTTATTGATCTTTGAGGATGTGTTCTTGCATTATTACGTCGTTATGTTACTTTAAAATCATCTCAAAACAACAATATTATTGTTTATCGCAATAACGTCTGGGGCAATTTATTCCACTGACCATGTAATTGTGCCAATTGAAAATACAAAAAGTCATTCAT
This sequence comes from Xiphophorus hellerii, assembly GCF_003331165.1. Lineage (NCBI taxonomy): Eukaryota > Metazoa > Chordata > Actinopteri > Cyprinodontiformes > Poeciliidae > Xiphophorus > Xiphophorus hellerii. The sequence goes on along the minus strand of NC_045684.1, from coordinate 9,156,346 downwards.
TTTAAAACAATGTTATCCCTGAAACTGACCAAATGATCTGACTTCAGACGGTGAGAATAAAAACGTGTTTGTGTGTTTTTATTCAGGTTATATAAATAACTGGTTAGTCCTAACCATGGAGTCTTTCTCCTGCTTCTTGAGGTTCCTCAGTCTGAAGAAACCTTCCCGGTCCCGGAGTGACGGCCGCTTCTTTATGGACCTGGAGTCTGGCGCCGCCGGAGCTGGACACGGGATCGGTTTCAGAGGAGAAGAAGACGGGAATCTGAAAAAAAAAAAGAAAAGCACACATGAACAACTTAACTTTGATTAAATCCCAGTTTAGGTCATGTATGTTTTAAAATATGACAATAAAGTCACCTGAAGAGCATGTGGTTGTCCTCCAGGTCCTCCGTTCCCCAGCGGCCCTTCACGTCTTCGATCACATGGTTCTTCAGGAACTTCTTGAGCAGCTGAAGGGTTTGCTGCCTGGTGACTTCGGGGCCGAAGTTGCTGTTGCTCTGGAGCAGCTGGTGCAGCCAGTCCACGGCGGCGGCGGCCGTGAAGCAGGAAGAGTGGTGCCTGAAGTTCTGCCGGTGCTTCCTGACGGGCATGCCGGCCCGAAACAAACGTGTCACCTCATTCCACTGAAAGAAAAACACAGACAGGTAAGTATTGATGCACCGATTGCAGTTTTCTGGCCGATCGCCAATTACCGATCTTTAGAAAGACAGAAACCAGAATAGCAACAATTATTCCAACTTAAGTAAAAATAGTCAAACACATTAAGTATTACCATACCATACCAACTTTATTTATAAAGCACTTTAAAACAACCACAGCTGATACAAAGTGCTGTACATCAAAACACAACATAACAATAAAAAAAATATAAAATAAAAACTTACAGTTTAAAAACAAAAACATACAATTTAAAACTAGATCCCGCTAGAGTTGAAAGCCAAATAAAATAGATGGGTTTTAAGACGAGCTTTAAAAGCTCAGTTATTTTGATCTACAGGCACAAGCAAAAATGTTGAATAAACACTGTGCACCTGAGAAGTGCGAACATTTTTTTAACTGTTTCTGTTTGTTGGTTATTTCTTGTTTTTTTTGTTTTTTTAATTTTTATTTCTTTAATAGAACTATGAGTACTGTCCTGTGAACCGTAAAGTACGATGTTTTTCCTGCTTTCTTGTCTTAGGACACAGAATAAAATTTAGCTATTGTGTAATTCCTGCATATTTACATCGCCATGAATTGTGGTAATGTTGATTAATGTGCACTGTCCTAATCAAATCAATTAAAATTCAATATAGTTGCACAGTATTATTTTTCCTACGCTAAATTTGCGCTTAATGTACAGATTTTTTTTTACTTTGTGTGTATTTTCATACTTCAATTTGCCTGTTACTTTGCTGCCAACATACCTGAATGTTCCCACTTTGAAACAATAAAGAAAACCGGTTTTTTTCTTTAAATGCATTTAAACATTGTATTATAAAATATTCTTACATGTTTTAATCAAGAAAGTTTGAAACTTAAGTAAATTAAAATGTACAAAGTTAACCAACCATGATAAGCATTTAGTAAGCTAACTGCTAAAGTATTTGATTTTACTCCTGAACAGCTGCTGAGAAGAGCTGCTTTTAAAGTCAGGGTGAAAGGAATGTTTTTGAGAAAAAGTAAAAGAAACAAACGTCTTTTTAGTTTCAATTCTTATTAAAATTAGTTTATCAAAGAGGTGTACGCAACTGTTACTGCATATTTGAAACAAAAACACCCCAAACCTTTCCGTTAGTAAAATAGTTAGCGAGGTCTCATTCTGCTCTATAAACAACAAAAACTCACCAATTTTGTGGCTCGATAGGGTCCAGGAGTGATAATATGAGAGTCCATGTTTAATAATAGCAACACGGATTTGTTTCCACCTTATCCAGAGTAGAGAAACAGCGTAAAGTCCATTATTTGGAGAAATATCTGTCGATGTTTTGCTACCAGCTAACTAGCTGCAGCACTCATCGCTGGCTGCTCCCCGTCTGTTCAAAATTACGAGCCGTCCGCTTCTGGCAGCTGATTGGACAGCGCTCAAATCACGTGACACGCATTCGCTTCCGGAAGCTGGAAAATTGAAAAAAAGGAGAAAATCCATTAAAAAAATCCACAAAAACTTCTTCCAATCAGCATAAGTTTCACAAAACAGGTGATTAATAGACAATTATGCCTGCTTTTCATTGTAACAATAACAATTGACAGTAATTAAATGTAATGAGTTGGATTTTATTTTCTAGTAGTTACCTCCATATTTATCTTGTATATAAAAACCTTGTTTAAAGACAGTTTTTAATATGTTGCACTTTAAAATTATAACATTTGGTGGTAGGTTATATCATGTTAATTATATATTATATTCATTATTATATTATCTAGCAAACAGCAGTCATACCAGCCAAATAACAAATACTAGATAATATAAATCATCCCTTCTGACTGCTGTGTTATTTTTCTTGATATATATTTGTTTTGTTAGTGTTACTATTTCATATGTGGACCACATGTTCTAAGCTTTATGTAGTTTTATATATCACCAATTAACATAAAAAAATCTTTCCAAAAAAAAAAATTTCAATTCAATCAAACATTCTGATTTTAAATTACTGACCACCGGCTTTTCTTTTCTTTGGTCTTCATTGTGTTGTTTGCTTGCTGGAGTTCTCCAGCAAATCTCCAGTAAAATGAGATGAGTAAATATCATATACAGTGATATTTATTCATGGGTTCACCTTTGAAAGCATTTAGTTGCAATTAATTTTATTTATGGTTTTTAGAATATAAGAGGGTTCATTACAATCGTATGTCACTTTTCATATTTTCATTATAGTGGTGTCACAAAATATTGACAAGTTTAAGTCAATATCTTTTGCAATAGTTCCACTCCTTCATAATAATATATTCATTTAGTGTGTGTGCACCTAACCCTCAGTAGCAAATGGTCAAGCAGTTTGACAGTAATTAAATGTAATGAGTTGAATTTTATTTTCTAGTATTTTAGTTACCTCCATATTTATTTGTATATAAAAACCTGTTTAAACAACACAAAAAACAACCAGCATTTCTTGCCGTGACCCGGATTCGAACCGGGGTTGCTGCGGCCACAACGCAGAGTACTAACCACTATACGATCACGGCGAGCTATGTAGCCAGATGGGTATGCAGTGGTCCAACGAGAAATACTTCCCTATATTCAACGAAAGTAAGATTTAATTTGGTTTTAAACGATTACATTGGCTTGTGCAATGACAGGTTTCGAATTAGGACAAAGATTGTGAAAAATAGCGTGTGTCACGTATTTTAAAATTTGGGGTTAGAAAGTAAAATAGATATTTTTTTGTTATAAAATCACTGTCCTCGTCAGAAAAAATGCATGCATTTAAATACATGTACTAATTCTTACAACTGCTTTTGTCTTGGAAAATATGTATTTAAAACAAACATTAAATAACTCGTTTGCGTTGAGTTGAAAAAATAATACAAGTGGCCCCTCTTCTTTTACTGTTAATCTCTGAATGTAGGCGTGGACTGTGATTGTTTAAACATGTATTCGGACACTGATTGGTTCTCAACAGTGCGTCCTTGTATTATCTCTCCTCATTGGGCATGGCTCAAAAGCAGCTCGCTTGCCATTGGCTGATTTTCCTTTAGGCAGAATTTGAAATAATGCTGTGTTTTAACGTTTGTTAGCTGGCATGTCTCAGACCCGATCACGTACTAACTGGATTTGCTTTGCACAAAACGTTGATTACAATTCCGTAACATGTAGTTTGTTTCGAATCGCGTTTTTATTGTCTTAAAAAAATGGCTGAAGCGGTAACTTCAGCACAACGGGGACTGCTGTATATCAGTCCGGGGAAGAAAGTTGATGCTAATAAGGAGAACGACGTTCCAGTTTTGAGTCTCATTCAGTTTTCAAAGCCACCTTTTGTGTCTTTCGGTACTGTAAAGTTGGGGACCTCGAAATCCGCTGTTTTGCAAATTGAGAACCCGATTGAGGATGTAGAAGCGGAGGTTACAATCGAAAAGATTCCGTCAAATAAAGGTTTTTCTGTGGACCAGAACACGTTTACGATCCAGGTAACTGTTTTACTTTATCAATATTCAAGCCACTAGCTTGGAACATGTACTTTTGAACCTACATTTTTATCAGAAACACCATTACTTTTATTGTGGATTTGCAATGGATCAACTGTTCCTACTTTCTCTCCGTGTTTGGGTTTGCAGCCTCTGAGCTCATTCACCTTGAGAATAAGCTGGACCCCAACAGAAGAAGGTGGCATCAGAGAGGTGATCTCGTTCAATGCGAATGGAGTTCTTAAACATCAAGCTGTTCTGCTGGGGAGAGCAGAACCGACAAAAAAGAAAAAGGTAGCTGCACACTGAAACTGCCCTGCAGATGTTAGATGCATCTCTGCTCCTGCTTCAAATGATAGCATTAGCCTGTTCATCACCCATTTATTTAAGCCAGAGACTGAAAAACACTGGTATCAGCCTGTAATTTCACAACTGTAGAAATAAACACCAAGGTGATTTAAGGTTACGTCTCATCTTAAATGCAAAACTAAAAAAGTGTTGCCATTGTTTCTGAAGCTGCTTTTAAGCAAATCTAAACTTGTAATCTGATATTTTCTATCCAGTTCAGTTTTTTTTCTTTGTATAGCTCCGACTCTTTTTGAAATTTTTACACTGAATTTTGTCTGTAAGTAGCCTGGCTATTGCCTTCCTGTGTAAAATCTCGCTTCTGACACATTCGGGGCTTTCTCCCATTTACTGGGATTCCCTCAGGTAGAATTTCTACTTGGCCAATTTTCTGTACTATGTTTGTAGCTTAAGCAATGGCAGCGGAGGAAGTGAGAAGCCTTCTGTTTGTGTTGGCCACACTTCCAAATATTAAGATTAATAGCTATTTTGCTCCACTTGGCACTTAGGGTAAGATTCATAGCATTGAACTCTTCTTACATAAGTCACAGACAAACATTAGCGATTGGGTAAAATTTAAAACTTAAGCAGAGTCCAGGCCTCTAAGTCGTAAGCAATTGTTTTGTGTAAGTAAATTCAAGTGAGGAGGTATTTTACTTTTTAAAATATTGTTTTAAACATAATTTTTTTGTGATGTGTAAAGAGTTGTATGTCACAACAAACAGTTTAATCTGAAAGGAAAATACAAAGTCTGTGAAAAACAAAGATTGTGTGTGAACAGGGCCAGATTCAGAAGTACGTGGGGCACCTGGGCTCGATCCAGTTTTGGTACCAAATCCACCAAAAATTTATTTTTGCATTTGATAGGCAGAACATGTTGCTGGACACAAATTAATGGACTCTTGGTTTAAAAAGTCTGGCAGATGGCTAATACTTTAAAAAATTTTGTGTGTCGTAAAGCTGCCTTGTCTAAAATGTCATGATTATGACGTCACAATTTGCAGATACAGCCCTTTACCTAGCAAACGAAGCCTCATTATTAGAAGACAAGCACATGTAAAGGCGAACTTGCAGCATATTCATTTTCCTTATTGTTGAATTAGCAAAAATGAGGTAAGCTGAGATGCAGAAGAATAAACGTAGAACTGTCTGGAGCTTTTCTTCAATGTTAGATGATAGTGTAACTTAATTAACTGTTTTTGTTCTTGCAGAAGAGCTTATGGGATTCGATCAAACACAAGAGAGGGATGGAAAAAACACAAACGCCATCAACAAGAACGGCGTGTCCACGGAAGATGGCAGGAAACAAAACCTTCCAGGTGTCGCGGCAGTCGCAGTATAAGCGGGAAAAGGTGCGCAGCCCGCTTGCTTCGCTCAACAAGGGCAACGGCGTCATGAAGGAAAACCTGCTTCAAGATCGCTGCTTGGAACTAGTGGACAAGAACACGTCGAATCCGGGTCGACTGTCCGTTGTCTTGTCGGATCAGGGAAACGTTTCTCCAGAAAGGAAGAACTCGCCGGTCGTTCTGCTTGTCCCGACTACAAAGGTCGTCCACGCTGGCCCTGATGGCGTCACAGAAAATCCTAAAAACAATGAACTGACTAAATTGTTTGACAGGACTCTGTCTCCAATCGGTACGCCAGAGATGTTCAAGAAAGTGATGCCTCGTATTGAGTCCGGCAGCCCGCTTCCTGCCCCTGACGGCGACTCAACCGGATCCTCTCTTCCTTCTTTGAAGGACGCTCTGGTTCTGATAGACTCGGACCTCGGACATCTTGACACCAGTCCAAGAAATACAAGTTCTAGCTGCGAGTTTTCAGATTCTCTGGAGTCGAAGAGCGAAAACGCGCAGCCTCACGAGCCGAGACTCACGTTTTTCGTCAGCAAAAAGATTGTTTCAAAGGTGGAGAAGGTTGTAGAAAAGGAAAAGGTAAAGTTTTCTTTCACATCTGCCACTGTGACCAAAGGCAAAGCGTCTGTGGAGGCCGGCAGTCCTGGAGGGAGGAAAATCAGGAAGTCACGCCGACGGCTACTGGAGAAAACGCTTGAACTCTCCGACGGTGGCAGCCAGAGCGACTCCGGTCCGGGAACTCCGAGCCTTCCCATCATAGATGCTGAGACGGGAGCTGAACAGTGTGATGCTGGACATGAATTCCTGGATTTCACCTCCTCCAGCCCCAATCAAAGTTCTTCCCCTCCAGACCCGGCGATGTCTCGGTTCTCTGTCACCTCTTCGCCGCTTCACGCTCCTCCTGCTGCCAGCTCCTCCAACTTGTCCCCAGCTGGTTCTTCTCAGGAAGACTTGTTCCCTGTCCAGTTGACAGCGGAAAGCAAGAAGAGGAAGAGTGAGGAGTTCTTGAGAGCCGATTCCACCAAGAGCGGGGACTCGGGAATGCTGGAGCGGGTGAAGAGGAGTCGGGTTGTGGTCGGGAAAATTGAGCCGCCAGCGATGGTCCAGAGCAGGAACACAAGTCAGCGGGAGAAAGTCACAAGTGAGTATTATGCAAAGTCAATTTTTGAGCTTTATATGTTAGAATTAGGCCTGTTACAATAACAGATTTAGCTGGATGATAAATTGTCCCAGAACAACGGTAATGTTGTTGTTTTGAGACCATTTAAAGTAAAAATAATGGAAAAATAATGTAAGAACATTTTCACAAAGATCAATAGACTTAAAATTCTAATGAACATTTAACATCTGGAAGACACTTTAAATATCCATAGTAAACAAAACCACAAATAAAATGAATTATACATTTTCTGTAAACAAAATTGTCCTTCAAAAAAGGGCTGGTTGAAACCAAAGCATTTAGTTTTTAGAAAAAACGCTAAATTATGCATATGAAAATTATTGAGCTCATTTCAATGTATCATGTCATTAATTGATTTATTTCTTATTGCAACAGGCCTAGTTATGTTATTCTCAGTTTTGCTTTGACTCTTTCATGCATGTTTGAGAAATCTTAATATCCATGGCAAGCTGTGCAAAACGCCTGGGTGGACCTAGCTCCGCCTTCGAGGCGCTGCTCCTCCTCCACTCAGCTCCTTCAGACTAGCCAGCAGCAATTAGCAAACATCTGGTGGAACTGAATCAGCTGAGCTCGTTATAGGAGCTACTGCTCAGAGCAACGCTAGTAAAAACGTTAAAGGATTAATAGAGGAGCCATGTTGGAAAGACTTTCTGGAGGCGGAGCTTCTTAAAGAGACAGACTTTAAATCAGGAAGTAAAATTTCTTTCAAGCCATTTGATATATGTAGCATTTTTATAATTAAAGGTATCATAGTGGATTGTGCAATAAAATGGCACAATGTGCCTGGAAAACACACAATGCTGCCTCTTTAATCTTTTTTTTCCACTTTTCTAAAAAAGAAATTACAAATGTCAAATCAGTTTTAAAAAGTGTCTTTTATTTCAGTCATCCCTTCTGCTTGTTGTATGACAGAGTATCACAGCCAGGCTGCAAGAATTTAGTCACAATATTTGCAGAATACAGGCACAATTTTACTAGAAGAATATCAAAAGTCATTTTAATAAGAAATAAGCGTGGATTTTTTTGTTTTGTTGTTTTTTTGTGCTGGAGTTCTGAAAATTAGTACTTCAATATCCTAATATTATGACTTCATTCTGAGTTACCCAACAGTAATTGTGTGACAGTTTTAATAAAGATGAGTAATTAATCCATCTTTGTTTCCTGCCTAGACCTGACCCAGTCTGTGAGGACGGCAAAGTCTGCAGCTGCTTCCAAGGCTAAACGTTCGAGCGCCAAAGTCCCAACCAAAAGTATAAATCTGCACATCTTCATGTCGTCTGGGGGCATTTGGATCTGTTTTCTGTTTTGCAGTTTCCTGAGGTATTTTCCTGGTCGTCTTCTTCTTTAGGTGCTTTGGCTCCGAAGGCGTCCGCTTGTCAGGCTGTGAAGATCTCAAAAGTGGTTGCTGTAGCTCAGTCGAAGCTAATGTTCATCAAGCCAAAACAGACGGGTATGTACGGAAGAGGATTAGGGCCACAGTTAAAAATAAAAGCAATTAATAATTATGTTTTATCACAAGATTAATTCACAGAATTATGTCGAAGAATGTTGACCTCTTTTCACACTTTTTCACAAAATTTAGATTTTCCCCCCCAGAATTTTGACTTTCTTTTCTTTTTAGAATTTTTTTCATAAAATTTTGATGATTTTATTTCTCAAAATTTAGCCTTTTTTCACATAGAATTCAATTGTTATTGCTCTAAACTTTAAAAGTTGGTTTTCCCTCTGAATTTTGACTGTAATATTTTAATTGTATCTTTTTTCTGAGAATCTTTCCTCTCTAAGAATTCTGACTTTATTTTCATAAATCAGATTTTGATCTCAGATTGTTTTCTGAAGCTTCAGAGACAGAGATGTGTGTTATGCAGGAGAAGTTACTTTTTGAAAAATGTACTGGACTCTATTGTTTTTTTCTGCTTTTCATGGCGGATTAGTCAAAATATTGAAGAAAAATGTCATTTTATTTTTAGTGGCTTTAATCTGCATCAGACATATACGGTAATTTAGTTTTTTTTCTCCTCATCTTGGAGATTTTATTTAGTTTTCTGTGTCGTTCTTAGCTTTGCCGAGACACCCGATGCCGTTCGCAGCCAAGAACATGTTCTACGATGAGCGCTGGATCGAGAAGCAGGAGAGAGGATTCTCCTGGTGGCTCAACCACGTCTTGACCCCTGACGACTTCAAGGTCAACACCGAAGTGGCTAAAGGTAGCACGGCGCTGTAACACGTGGCTATAGACGAGCTATGTTTTAGGTTACAGATGAATAATAAAATAGTTTTTATTGTCAGTGAGCGCCGTCTCGCTCGCGCTGGGCGTCGGGGATGACCTCAGCGTTCCCAAAGCGCCCACCAAGGAGGAGATGTCCTTCAGCACCTACACGGCCAAACGGAAGCTGAACCGCCTGCGCCGCGCCGCCTGCCAGCTGTTCACCTCGGAGGCCGTGGTCAAGGCCATCCAGAGGCTGGAGCTGGAGGTGGAGGCCCGGCGGCTGCTGGTCCGCAAAGACCGCCACCTCTGGAAGGACGTTGGTACGACGCCATGACGGCCATTTTAAAATGTTCATTCGTTCTGAAGTACGACTGAAAAACGTATTGCGATAATTATTGATTAGTTTTTAAATATCTGAAATGCAGCCAAACTGGTGGAACGACGCCAGTTTTATCCACTTTTCACTCCACACTGCTATGAGACACGGAGGAGAAACTTTAAACTGCTACTGAACATGTTGTTGCTAGGCAACCGAAGTTTGGGGGGGAACTTGAAACTGCTTCTTACCAGCAGGTTGTTGCTAGGCAACCAAAGAATGAGTTAGTGAGTTAATGCCACCAACCTAGCTTAGCTCGCTGTGAGAGGTTGAGCGGCTAAAGCCTTTCCTCTGCCTACATCCCCCAGAATGCCTTGCGGGTCTAGATTGAAGTTCAGTTAATATTCTATATTGATTACGTGTTTATCGCAGTAAACATATTATTGTTGTCCAGCTTTAAGTCTGAGATGTTTTTTGTTGTTTTTGATCAGGCGAACGTAAGAAAGTCCTGAACTGGCTGCTGTCATACAATCCGCTCTGGTTACGGATCGGCCTGGAGGTAACTCGCTTCAATAGTTTTTGGGATTTTTAAAGCATTTAAAAGTAGATATTAAATGCACCAAGGTGCTGTACAGTATTCATAATTTTTCTTTACAGTTTATTTCATTGTGACTTTTTGTCAAATTCAGCCTTAATTAGTTTTTAGTGGGTTCTAGTTTTATTAGTTACTATTGGCTAAATATTCCTTAGTTTCAGTTGAGGTTTTATGATTTATAGTTGTAGTTTTTTCATACTTTGACAGTTTTTTAAATTTTGCACCTAAACATTAACTAAAACAGGGCTGGCACCAAGTTTTTTGGGGCCCCGAGCAGATGTTTAATGTGGAGCCCCCAATACCTCATATCTATGGAAGAAGATTGGGGCCAATGTTTAGAAAAAAAAAATGGACTTCTGTTTTTTTTCCCCCACAAATTTTGACTTTATGTCCACAGAATTCTGAACTAATTTTCCATTTGTTGTAGCTTTTTGTTTGTATCACCCAGTGTTATTTTACATATATATTTTATCATGCTAACGTTTTTAAGGCGTTTTTTTAAGCTAACGTTGTGCGTCCTCAGACTATTTTCGGGGAGCTGATCTCCCTGGAGAGCAACAGCGACGTTTTGGGTCTGGCCATGTTCGTCCTGCAGCGCCTCCTCTGGAACCCGGACATCGCTGCAGCCTTCAGACACGCCCGGGTGCCTAACCTCTACAAAGACGGTAAAAACGGAGAGGCGCTCTGATGAACTTTAGGTCTTAGAGGCGATCCATTCACCCGAATCAAATTGGTTGACGGTCTGTTGGAGAGCGGACGCATTAAGATTTTATAAAGTTTTTTTTGTTTGAATATTGTATGAAAGTACCATGAAAGAAAAAAAAAAAAAGCCCAACAGGAAGTCATAATTTTTTATTTTAAAGTCAATTATCAGAAAGTAAGGTAAAAATGTAATGAGTCATGATGTTGAACATCTAGAAACATCTGGTTATTTGACCTCAGTGTTTTTGATTTTAAAAAATGATTTATTATAACTTTAAAGCTCATAATTATGACTTCCTGTTGGGCTTTTATTTTTATTTCATGGCAGAGACTTTATTCCATACATGTTCAGATGTTTTCTCTTGATTATTTCTTGCTGCCTTATTAACCCTTTATGGTTGCCATGACGACTTCATTTCTGCTCCAGGCCATGAGGAGGCGCTGTCCCGCTTCACGCTGAAGAAGCTTCTGCTGCTCGTCTACTTCCTGGACAAAGCCAAAGAATCCCGTCTGATCGAACACGACCCGTGTCTGTTCTGCATCGACGCAGAGTTCAAAGTGAGTCAAGGTCGCGTCTCTCTGCTGCATGAAACCTGAAGGTCACATTGTGAAAATATGGAAATATTCTGGAAACACTGTGAAAAAACAAGGAAACTATTCTATCAGGAGAAGTTTATTTCAGAAATATCAATATTTACTGCAAAAAAATAAAAAAAACAATTGTAACTGATTAGTTGTGATGAATGATTTATGGTAATAATCAACTAATTTAGTAATTGATTTATTGTTTTTAAGTTTTTTAGTATTTGACACGATTTGTTTAAGTCATTTTAAAATTATTTGTTTTTCAGCAGGAGAAAATTGGCATAGTCCAAGGACAACAGATGAAAAATAAAATTTTGGCTAATTATGGCACATTTACAGAAATGTCAGTTAATGTGAATTGTCTGTGTCAGATAAATTAAAGTTATCTGGAGTACACACTTTTCTCTTTATCATCTATCGATATATCTATCTTTTGCATTTAAAGTAAAAGAAAATGAAACAAATTGTCTGAAAATGTTTTAGCCAAAGCTTATCACCTGGTTTACATTCACTTAAAAGACTTGCAGTTTTAAGACTTGCAGGTTTTTAAGTGCATTATATTAATAAATGATTGTTTAAAAAAAGGAATTCATTTATTTGCATCTTTTGTATTTCTACTATTGCATCAAAATCTTAAGTGGTTTAAAAGCAAAATCTGTCCTTTCAATCCTTTACTAAAATAATGAAGTTGCAGTATTTATGCAGATGCCCATATTGAGTTAATTTAGTCAATACATATTGCAAAAACTACAGATGTGGTAGGATTGAGCGATTATGGCTTATTTATTGTAAATGCCAAATTAAAATTTTAATTTCCAGTTTTAAGTTTATTTTTTTCCCATAATTGTTTCCTAAAAAACAATAGAAATCACAGAATATCTCCACCTGAAAAATTCGCTTTTATTTCATTCATTTTGAGTCAACATGGAAATCACTACATAGCTGTAAAACAAGATGGCTGCCTCATTTTCCCAAAAATTAAATCTCCAAGACCATAAAATTCAGTTTTTAATTGATAAAATCTGTGTATTGCTCAGCCCCACACATTTCCATCCCCTTTTACACTGAATTTCCTAACGTTTCTGTCCATGTTTCTCTCTTTAATGGGGTTTCTCTCGCTAGTTCACAGGATTCTCTGATTTAAATCTTCACTCCGTTTGTGTTTTGTCTGGTAGGCGAGTAAGGACCTGCTGCTGGCCTTTTCCAGAGACTTCCTGAGCGGAGAGGGCATCCTGCCCCGCCACCTGGCCTACCTGGGCCTGCCCGTCTCCCACGTCCAGACGCCGCTCGATGAGTTCAACTTCGCTGTGAAAAATCTGGCCGTCGATTTGAAATGCGGCATTCGCTTGGTGTGAGTGGGACGTCTTCAATTTAAATGTTTTCAGTTTTTTTTGGTCACAGCGCTTTTGAAGACGAGCTCAATAATTTTAATTTGCATGATTTATCATTTTTCTGTCTGAAATTTGATCCTATGTTAAAAGTAAAAATAAAAAAAATAAGTAAGAAATATTGAGCATCTTGTAATGTTATAAAATTCAATATTTTTTAATGTTTTGTTTCTTGTCCAGTCGTGTGATGGAGCTTCTCGTTCAGGACTGGAGTCTCTCGGCGAAGCTGCGTCTGCCGGCCGTCAGTCGACTCCAGAAAGTTCACAACGTTGACGTGGCGCTGCAGCTGCTGAGAGGCAGAGGCGTCGACCTCAAGGACGAAAGCGGTAACGAGCTGCTGCAGCACTAAAAACCAAACTCTTCCGTTTATATCCAGGATTTCAGTTTCATTTCAGGGTTTGAAATCTTTGAAAATGCTTGAATGTCAATGAGGTGTTTCCAGGGTTTGGAAAGTCCTTGATTTCTGTGTGAAGTCCTTGAAAGTGTTTGTATTCAAACTGCACAGTTTTCTAGTAAAGTCCAGTATAACATTTGATTTAAAGTCTAAATCTACAGTCGAAACCAGATATTTTTATACAACTAATTAAAAGACACATTTTCTTTCCACTGTCTGAAGTTAAATCAGTAAATTTAAGAACTAGGGTCATTTACCTTCACAAGATTAGTTGGGTTTTTTTCAAAGTAATGAGTATTTATTATTCCTAATGATTCAATAACCTACAAATATATTTAATTAAAATAATGGTTAGCTTATATTTTATATTAAATCAAGAGATTTTCTTGTTAAATTAGTGTTTTGCTCTCGGACCAGTCAGGTTTGTGTTGGAGACATTTCAAAACATGAAATATTGTTAAAAGTTTGTCTATTTAGCTGTAGAATGTAAAATACTACCAAAAGACATTACTAGTAACAGTAATAAATGATATTGTACAATGGTGAATTAAAGCTATTTTTTTAGTTAATTTCTATTGTTCTTATCTCCAAAGTTTGGTGCTGGAAAAGTTTTTAAAAACATCCCTGAACCCTGTTGTTTTCTTAATGTTTTTGTTGTTAGGCTCCGTCATCGACTCCAGAGATATTGTTGACGGCCACAGAGAGAAAACGCTGAGCCTCCTGTGGAAAATCATCTTTGCCTTTCAGGTGGGAATCTCCTTTTAGACGCCAGTAACCAGGTTGCATAATCGTCGTTTTTATGAATGTTTTATGGTGACGTCTGCTGGTTGAAGGTGGAGGTGATCCTGGATGAGGCTCAGCTCAGGGAGGAGGTCGACTTCCTGAAGCGAACCCTGAGGACCAAACGCAGACTGGCCCTGGTCCGGGCCGACCGGGCCGGTCAGCCGAGCCCGGCGAAGACCAGGCCACCGTACAAACACACGAGCGCCAAGATTACACTGCTGATGGACTGGGTCTGCGCCGTGTGCGACTTCTACCACATAAAGGTGAAAATGCTCTTCTTTATAGACGCGTTGCAGCGTGACGCCAAGTATGCGAGGGAGGGCAAAGAACTGTTAGCAACCAAGACTACTATTGGATTTGGCTGATGAGCTGTCGACATATAATGAGCTAAATCTTAAATGTACGCCTGATGTATAAAAGAAAAAGGGACACAGTGCTTCGCCACTGATTGTCAACACTGACAACTAAATAACTCTGTCAAGAAAAAGTTTTAATAAAAAAAAAAATGGCAAAGGAGGGAGAAGCAGGTCAGCTATGCTAGCTTGACTATGAGAACCTTAACATGTAGATGTCCTGCAGAATTCTGTGGGTTTTGGTTCAGTAACGAAATAAAAAAATTAAAAGTGGCCCACACACAAACTCTGACAGATCAAAATTAGCTTAGCTAATAGCAGCGGTAGCTAATCTGCCACTGCTGTGTTAGCTTAGCTAATAGCAGCAGTAGTTAATCTACCACTGCTGTGTTAGCTTAGCAAAAAGCAGCGGTAGCTAATCTACCACTGCTGTGTTATCTTAGCTAATAGCGGTAGATAATCTACCACTGCTGTGTTAGCTTAGCTTGTAGCAGCGGTAGCTAATGAACCACAGCGATCACTTATTAGTAATCAAACAACCTGAAAACATTAAACTGTAAAGGACTGAATGTTCTGTTCTATGTGTGGGGAATATTTGAGTGTTTTGTTAGTGTTGAATGCACTAGTGGAGCTGTTGTCAGTCAGTTGCTATGGCAACGGGTCTGCGGGTAGCTGACATGCAGAGTGAGAAAAACGAAGGTTTTGAGTTCTTCTGCAGTTTTTCTGCATTATTTTTCCCTTTGCTCTGGTGCACTGGCGGCAGCGCAGCTACGGATGGCATGTGAAAGCATCGTCTTTCCGCCCGCCAACGTTGTCTGCATGCACCAAATTACCGGATGTAAACAATAACATGAAACATTTTTCGAGAAAAGAAATATTAACAATTGGAGAGATGCAAAGTAACTGTGGCTTGCCTATAAACAGTCGAGATTAAACATCTTAAGTGAGGATTATGTGTGAGTCTCATTTATTTGTGATTCTTGCCTAATAAAACCAAGCGGCGCACTAACCTGTGTTTCTGTGTGCAGGTGGAGAACTTCACCGTGTCGTTCTCTGACGGCCGCGTCCTCTGCTTCCTGCTGCACCACTACCACCCCGCTCTCCTTCCGGAAGCCTCTGTCAGCCAGAGAACCACGCAGACCCTGGAGTGTGCCACTAGGGGGCGCCTGGAGCTAAACTGCTCTGCTAGCGACTCTGACGGCTCCTTCGACTCGCCGGCGGCGGAAATTGACGGTAAAGATCTGATCTGTGCAGAAATGCAGCAAAAATCTGAAATAATTATCAAGTATTTTGGTCTAAAATCAGGGGACTTCTGGGGGCCATTTTGGTCACCAGATGATTTTTAACTGCTAATTATGGAAGGGAGCAAAACATTTGAAAATAAAATCTGACTTAAAAAAAATGTTGGTTAAAACAAGAAACATGCTGCTAATTTCTTAACCAGGTTTCTGCATTAATCTTAGTTATGCAGTTAATAGAAACAAACTTTAATCGAATTAATAAAATAAACTTTTTAGAATATTGGACATTATCCCAAAACCAAAAAAGGAAATGAATCAACACCAAAATATTGTCTAACAGTTGTAATAAAACAATTGTGAAATAGTTATGATTTTATAAACCACTTAGCTACAATAAAATAAGTTTTTATTCATTTATTTGACAAACTGCCTAAATAGACATAAAAACAAAAGCACGATGCACAACAAAAATGTTTTTGTTAATTTCATTAAAATATTTAGCGTTTAAGTTTTACAGCAGAAAAAATTAAATTCAAATTTAATTTAAAGAAAAATAGTTTTTTGGTCCCTCAAGTGTTTTTGATTTTGGAAAAAAGTCTGGAAACCGCTGGTCTGGGTTCTAGTGCAAATATGTTAGTTTAATTGAAATAAGACAAAACTAACTTGCAAGTAACTTTTCAGCAAGATATAGGAGCTTGTTTTAGGTAAATAATTTCTTAATATTGATTTAAAAAATAAGTTCTAGTTCCACGGACTCTTATTTCAATCTTACTAAGATATTTGCAGTAAGAAATTCTTGAAGATTTTCTGTTTTTGCAGTGAAGTTATCCGTCTGCACTGCATGTCTAAAGCTTAGCTTTCTGTAAGCAGGAGAGGATTCTCCGTCTCCGGACTTTAAAGATCTGCTGGAAAACGAGAAGAACAACTTCAGACTGGTGAACGCTGCGGTGGCGTCGCTGGGCGGAGTGCCGGCCATGATCAACCCGGCCGACATGTCCAACACCATCCCCAACGAGAAGGTGAGGCCAGAACCACAAACTTGGTTTGGTTCCTACAGGCTTCAATGGCCTGGAAACGTGTGGAGAAATGACCAAATGATTTCTCTTTTTTTATTTAATTATCCAGAGGAACTTCGCAACAGTGATTTATATTTAAAGCTGCTGTATGAACTATTTGTAAAACCACATCATGACAGATTCAGACAGATAATCTGTGAAAAGATCCGTCTCCTCCACGAGCTAATGTTGTCGTCTCAAGAAATGCACCAAAACCAACCAATCAGATTTTGGAAAGGAGGGAAGAGCAGCACTTTGTTTTCTGTTCCAAATATTTGCTCCAATAAACCTTTTTCATTACAAAAACACATTTCCTACTTTTTATTAACTGAGGATTAATTTGTTCAGGCGATGGCATCAATTAAGCCACTTCTCCGTTGCCATGGTGTCCCTGCAGGTTGTGATGTCATACGTGTCGTTTCTTTGCGCCCGCCTCCTGGACCTGCGGATCGAAACCAGAGCGGCTCGGCTCATCCAGGCCGCATGGAGGAAACACAAACTGAGGAAAGACCTTCTGCTCTTCCAGGTTCCTTCCTTCTTCTCATTATTATTTATTTTCACTTTCTCAGTGCTTTTGAATTATGGGATGTACAGTATGTTTCTACACATCTATGGATGTTGGTAATTAACTCATCAACTTAAAATATCCTATTTTCCTTTTTAATGCTTTTGGCCATTTTGAGTTTCAGTTTAGTAAAATGTGATGAATTTGGACAGGAATGTAACTCCTAAGAAAAGTTTACGCTGCAAATCAAATCACTCACTAACTTGTTTCCAAATGTCACTAAGCCAACATAAAAATATTTCATCCTAAAGGCTATTTTTTGTTTTTATTCAGGAGCGAAACCAGGCGGCCATTAAAATCCAGGCGGCGGTGCGGCGTTTCCTCCTGAGGAGTCGAGCTGAGAGGCAGAATCGCGCCGCTGCTGTGATCCAGTCGGTCTGGAGACGTTATTTATCTCGGAACCGGCTGAGAATCCAGAAAGAGGCTCGGCTTCGGGCTTTACAGCATAAAGCAGCGACTGTCATCCAGGTAGGCGATGATTCTCCACAGTTTTTTACCTGCTTTAGTTTATATTTGGGCAGTTAAAGCTGCAGTATGTGAATTTAAAAAAAAAAAAAAAGCTTTTCCATATTTGTTAAAACTGCCACCATGTTGTGACTGATAATCTGTAAAAAGATGGACCCTCCTCCCTGAGCTGCTATCACTGTCTGAAGAAATACACCAGAAACAACCAATCAGAGCCAGAAGGCGGGGCTTAGTGCTGTCTATCAACCTAATGTACGCCAGTGTTATTATAGTTGTAGTTCATTATAATTTAGTTGTATTTCTTTGTGATTTTTGTCTAATTCAGAGTGTTTGCTAGTTTTTATTGTTAGTTAAATATTGTTTAGTTTTTATCAGTTTGTTTTTTCATACTTTAATTTTTAGGTGCAGAATTAAAAAATTGTGATTGTTTACATCGATTGGGTGTTGAATACTCAATAGAAGATACATTTAATGTTTTCTCAATTTCAGTTTTTGTTTTGTTTTAATTAACTACTAACCTTGGAGAGCACAAGATTGATTGGCAGCGCTAAGACCCTCCTCCTGGCTCTGATTGGTTGTTTCTGACTGAGTGGTGTATTACTGCAGTTTATACTGGGAGAAGGCAGAGAGGCGTGAATTGTATTTTTTTTTTTTTCTAGTTTTCACAGATCATCTCTTGTCAACATGATTTTAACAAATACATAAACATACTGCAGTTTTAAGTACTTTAGTTTACAATTATTCATTTAAGCTGGAGTTTCATGTAACATGATTGATTCCAGAACTGTTTCTTGTTTCGTCTCTTCAGGCTCACTGGAGGAAGTTTTCCGCCTTGAGGGCTTATCAGCGCCTCCAGTATTACACCATTATAGTTCAAGCTCAGTGGAGAATGAAGAGGGCAGCCAACGCTTATGCAAAAATCTGCCGGGCGGCCACAGTCCTTCAGAGACGTGTCCGAGCTCGGGCCGCCTCCAAAAGAGACCGAGAGCAATATTTCCTCGTTCGGAAAGCGGCGCTGAGCCTCCAGAGAGCGTTCAGGAAGTGGAAACATCGGAAAACACTGAAGGAAAACCGCGCGGCTAGAGTTATCCAAGCTGCTTTTAGGAAATTTACGATGTTAAAGCTGCAGAACCGCTCCGCCACCGTCATCCAGGCGGCCTTCAGAGGATACGCTGTCAGAAAGAAGTTTGTGGAGAGAAGATGCGCCGCAGTGACGATCCAGCAAAGATTCCAGGCCTCTTTAAAAAGAGACTTTGACAGAGCGAGGTTTGTAAGGATTCGATGTGCAGCTGTTTTGATTCAGGCAGCCTACCGCGGAAAGGTGGCGAGAGAGTCGCTGAAGAAGCAGCACAGGGCAGCAGCCGTGATCCAAGCTGCATTTAGGAAACACGCTGCCCAAACGAAGTATTGTCTGATGAGAAAAGCTGCAGTTGTGATTCAACAGAAATACAGAGCGACGGTTTTAGCTCAAAAGATGAAGAAGGAACATGAAGCTCTACGGAGCGCTGCGCTCATTATCCAAGCTACATGGAGAGGCAGAGCAGAGAGGAGCCGGATAAAAACGCTGCATCACTGTACAACTCTGATACAAGCTCACTATCGTCGGCATAAAGCCCAAACGGACTACAGATCCCTGAGATCAGCAGCTGTAGTTATACAACTTCGCTGTAAGGCGTTTTTGCTGGGGAACAAGATGAGGAAAGAATATATTGAGAAGAAAATGGCATGCATCATGCTCCAAGCTGCATTCAGAGGTTTGAGAGTCAGGACAGAGCTGAGGGAGAAGCACCAGGCTGCAACAGTCATTCAGTCTGCGGTTAGGATGTTCTTATGTAAGAAACACTATATTCTCCTTCAAAGTGCAGCAATCCTCATCCAGAGCAGATACCGAGCCGTTCTCCTCTGCAGAGCGCAGCAAAGCGAGTTCAGAAACATGAAGCAGGCCAGCGCGAAGATACAAGCCACCTTCAGGGGGTTCGCAGTGAGGAAAGACTTGAAGAAGAGACACAAAGCTGCAGCAGCAGTCCAAGCTCAGTTCAGGATGCACAGAGTTCGAACGGCTTACCTGGCAACAAAGTGTGCAGCCGTTATCATTCAGGATCGCTTCAGAGCCAAAATACTCCGGGATGAGCAGGTGAGGAGGTACCGAGCAACGAGACGAGCAGCTGTGGTCATCCAAGCGGCGTTCCGCGGATACAGAGCCAGGAAGACAATAGTGGAGTTGCATCAAGCAGCAGAAATTATCCAGAGGAGATTTCTGACAAGCAGAGCCAGGAAGCGGTTCTTGGCAATCAAGGCAGCCGTTTTGGCATGTCAGCAGAGATACAGAGCAGCCACTCTGGCGAGAAGACTCCACCTGGAGTACCGATCGAAGCGCAAGGCAGCGGTTTGCATACAGGCCGCATACAGAGGGTACGCTGTCAGGAAGCAGCTGCAGGTGAAGCATAAAGCAGCTGTAATCATTCAGTCTCAGATCAGGAAGTACCAGCAGAGAAGCTGCTACAAAAAGCTCCTCTGGGCTTGTAGAGTGTTGCAGGAACGCTACAGAGCTGTTAAGCTAATGAGGGCTAAGAAACGCGCTGCCGTTGTTTTGCAAGCCGCTCTCCGTGGGATGAAAACACGGCAAATCCTAAAACGAAGACATGAATCTGCTGGAGTCATCCAGAGAGCTTTCAGGACCTACCGGGAACGCCAGCACTACCTTTCCTTAAAAGTTCACATCGTTAAAGTCCAGCGCAGATATCGGGCTAATGTTGCAGCTAAGGAGCAAAGAAGGCAATACGAGCGCATCCAGAGGGCGGCAATCCTCCTTCAAGCGGCTTCAAAAGGGAAACGAGTCAGAGAAGAGGTTGCTCGCCGGCACCAGGCTGCGGTGATGATCCAGGCTGCATTTAGGAAGCACAGAGCAAGAGTCAGGTTTCAGGCAATGCGGCTGTCTGCCATTGTCATCCAGAGACGCTACCGGGCTCTTCATCTCCAGAAGAACTTCCTACAAATGAAACGGTCTGCCATGGTCCTCCAGGCGGCATTCAGAGGAGCTCGTGTGAGAAGTAAGATTGCAGAGATGCACAGAGCTGCAACTGTCATTCAGGCTAACTTCAGAGGACATAAAGAGATGATCACCTTCAGGCGACAACGTTGGGCAGCGTGCATCCTGCAGCAGAGGTTTAGGGCCTACAGGGAGACTGTGCTTCAGGTGAAATGTTACCAGGAGCTTAAAAGAGCAGCATTTGCTCTGCAGGCGGCGTACCGCGGCAGGAAATGTAGACGACTCATCAGTCAGTGGCATCAGTCCGCCTTGGTTATTCAACAGGCTTACAGGGCGTATCAGGAACGGAGCACCTACCTTAAACTAAAATCGTCAGTCCTGATTGTCCAGAGAAGATACCGAGCTACAGTAGCAGCTAAGACGCAAATGCAGATATACCAACGCATGCGTGCTGCTGCAGTCCATCTCCAGGCAGCGTACAGAGGACGCAGGGCAAGGAAGAAAGTTGCTCATTTGAATCAGGCTGCAACTGTGATCCAGTCTGCATTCAGAAAGCACAAAGAACAAGTCAAATTTCAGGCGATGCGGCTGTCTGCCGTCATCATCCAGAGGCGCTACCGAGCTCTTCTTGTCCAAAGGAAAGACAGAGAAAGTTACCTGACAATGAGGCGTTCTGCAGTTTGTGTCCAAGCTGCATTCAGAGGACATAAAGTGAGGAAGGAAGTTGCTCGTTTGAATCGGGCTGCGACTCTGATCCAGTCTGCATTCAGGAAGCACAGAGAACAAGTCAAGTTTCAGGCGATGCGGCTGTCCGCCGTCATCATCCAGAGGCGCTACCGAGCTCTTCTTCTCCAAAGGAAATTCAGAGAAAGCTTCCTTAAAACAAAACGAGCCGTTATCACTCTTCAAACTGCTTTCAGAGGACACCTTGTCCGGACTCGGATGGCAAAGATGCACAAGGCAGCTACTATCATCCAATCAAACTACAGACGACACCAACAGCAGCTGGCCTTGGAGTGGCGACGCAGGGCAGCCTGCGTTGTGCAGCGGAGATTTAGGGCCTATCGGCAGAAACAACTGGATGCAAAACATTTCCAACGGCTCAGAAGAGCCGCTGTCTTAATACAGGCTGCGTATCGAGGAATGAAATCTAGACAAATATTGAGGCAAAGGCAGGAGGCTGCAAGGGTGATTCAGAGAGTTTACCGAGGCCACTGTGAACGCAAGCAGTTTGTGACCCTAAAGACGTCGGTTGTGAATGTTCAGCGCAGATATCGAGCTGCTGTTGCAGCCAAAGAGCAGAGAAAACAATATGAACAACTAAGAAGAGCAACAATAAGCCTTCAAGCTGCATACAGAGGACTTTGTGTCAGAAAGGAAGTCACTCGTTGGCATCAGGCTGCCGGTTTGATCCAGAGAGTTTACCGAGCCCACTGTGAACGCAGAGAATATCTGGCCTTCAAGACCGCTGTCATCTTGGTTCAGCGCAGATATCGAGCTGCTGTTGCAGCCAAAAGACAAAAACAGCAATATGAACAAATCAGAAGGGCGACGATTGGTCTACAAGCAGCATTCAGAGGATTTCAAGTCAGATACAAAGTTGCTAATTGGCAAAAGTCTGCAACTGTGATTCAAGCTACATTCAGAAAACACAGAGAGAGAGTCAAGTTCCAGGCTCTGCGTCTGGCGGCCATCATCATCCAGAGACGCTATAGAGCTCTACTTCTCCAACGGCGAGATAGAGAACATTTCCTGGATGTTAGACGTTCTGCTGTCGTCCTGCAGAAGGCCTTCAGAGGCCATCATGCACGGACTCAAATTGCAAAAATGCACAAAGCTGCCGCCATCATTCAAGCTAATTTCAGGAGACTCAAACAGCAAACAGCCTTAAGAGACAACGCTGGGCAGTGACTGTCATACAGCAGAGGTTTAGAGCGCAGAAATGTAAGGAACTTCAGGAAAAGCGTTACCAAAAGGTTAGAAGAACTGTCATCGTTCTTCAGGCTGCATATCGAGGAATGAAGTCCAGACAGAATTTAAGGCAGATGCATCAGGCTGCAAGTGTAATCCAGAGAGCTTACCGTACCAAGAGTGAACGCAAGGAGTACCTGGCCTTCAAGACCTCTGTCGTCTTGGTTCAGCGCCGATACCGAGCCGCAGTGGCAGCAAGGCAACAAAGACGACAATATGAACAACTGAGAAGAGCGGCCATTGGTCTGCAGGCATCATTTAGAGGACTTCAAGTCAGATACAAAGTTGCTCATTGGCAAAAGTCTGCAACTGTGATCCAGTCTGCATTCAGAAAGCACAGAGAGCGAGTCAAGTTCCAGGCTCTGCGTCTGGCGGCCATCATCATCCAGAGACGCTATCGGGGTCTTCTTCTCCAACGGCGAGACAGAGAACATTTCCTGAATATGAAATGCTCTGCTGTCGTCCTGCAGGCGGCCTTCAGAGGCCATCATGTCAGGAGCGAAGTGGCGAAGACGCACAAAGCCGCTACCGTCATTCAAGCTAACTTCAGGAGATACAAACAGCAAACAGACTATAAGAGACGATGCTGGGCAGTGACTGTCATACAGCAGAGGTTTAGAGCGCAGAAATGTAAAGAACTTCAGGAAAAGCGTTACCAAGATGTTAGAAGAGCCGTCATCGTTCTTCAGGCTGCATATCGAGGAATGAAGTCCAGACGAATGATCGGAAAAAGGCGAGAGGCTGCCAGCGTCATCCAGAGCGCCTTCAGAGTCCACCGTGAACGGCAACGGTACCTGAAACTGAAATCATCCGCTCTCACGATTCAGAGGAAATATCGAGCCACTACAGAAGCCAAAGTGATGAAGAACAGATACTCGCTGATGAGGAAGGCTGTCGTCACTCTTCAGAGATGCTGCCGAGCCTGGAAGGAAAAACGACAGGTAGCCATAAACCAAGTCGTGTCTAAATTTTAATATCTGGGAGGAATCTATCCAAATTCTGTGATTTTTACTTTGAATTCATGCTGGCTGGTTTCAGGTCCTGGAGGCAGCCCAGGCAGAGCAGAGACTCCATTTTACGGCTGCGGTTTTCCATCACCTCAGCGCCATAAAGATCCAACGAGCCCTGAGAGCCCACTGGGCTTTGGAATCAGCAAAAAGACAGATCCAGTCGGTCGTTACCGTACAGGTACACCCGGAAACCAGAACCAGTGATGTACTGTTGGGTTTAGGAGCGTAGCACCCGACTATAAACTGTTCTCTGGGCTTTTCTCAGCGTTGGGTTAGAGCGAGACTGCAGAGGAGACGATATCTGGAGGACAGGAGGAAGGTGGTGATGGTCCAGAGAGTGGTCAGGCGTTGGTTAGCGCGCCGCCACAAAGCCGCCGCCGTCATCCAGGAAGTGACCCGAAAATTCCTCCTGGACAGGCGACAGAAGAGGGCTCAACGAGGAATCGTCAAAGCTCAGGTGAGGCTAAAGCTAAAGCTGCCTGTGCCATTAGCTAACGCTACCATTAGCTAAGTCTGTACTTAAGCTGACTGACTAAACTTTGAAGAGCAAATTTACTTGGTCATTTTGGACATTTTTAGTTGAATAAAGTTTGACATTTGTGAAATTTTGTTTATCGACTGATACAAACCCTGCAGGTGGTTTGTTTATATTCATGATCTTACTTTAAAGTTTAACTCAGCATTTCCATTTCCTTTTGTTTAGTGTTTTTGAAAAACTTTATAGAGCAAGCAAATACTAAAAAAATAACTAAATTACTGTAAAACCAAACTTAAACAGGGTTTTGCATAATTTCCTTATTGAAAGAATATCGTTCAGTGCATTGACTCTTGGTTTCAGAATGGGTTTTTAACTAGCATTATAGCATTAGCTTCCGCTAAATACCGTTTTGGTGTAGCACTTTAGCATTAGCCAAGCTAATGTTTTGATTTTGCTTTAAGGTTTAACATAACTAACTTATTCAGGTAGCGGTTCCCACCTCGGTAATCTTAAAATACTTTTGGTTTTTTTTATGTTTAAGATTTTTGTAGTCATTGTGTTTAACATAAAGTGCAACTTTAGGTTAAATATTTTATAAAAACTGTTAAGATAAATCATTAAAAGCCCCAAATTAGGTGATGAATTAGTCTAAATTTCTGACCAGAACTCCACGGTCCGGTTGACGTATCAGAGGCTCAAACGGCTCCATCCTGTGTCCCTGCAGGCTCTGTGGAGAGGACACCGCTCCCGCATGCTGAGCGACAACCCCAAACTCCTGAAGCTGAGGCTCCGCTTGCGCAAAATCTCTGCTGAAGTACGAGAGGAAGACAAACTCTGCAACAAAACCTCTTCTGCGCTGGAGTATCTCCTCCGATACAAACACTTCTCCTTCATCCTGGAGGCCCTGAAGAACCTCGGTAAGACCAGGACTGGATTGTTTTCGCTCGCTGCTGTCGGCTGAGTGGTGATGGAAACGTTTTTTATGCAGAGGCCGCCACCAGGCTGTCGCCAGAGTGCTGCGAGCGGCTGGTGGGAAGCGACGCCACCGGTGTCATCTTCACGCTGATACGCAGCTGCAACCGGAGCGGACCCTGCATGGAGGTCATCACCTTCTCCGTCCAGATCCTCCTCAACCTCTCCAAGGTACAACTGACGTCTCCGGTTCATAACATCGATGCTTTTCTGACTGAATATCTTTCATTTTTATACAAATCTCAACCTGTTTACAAAAGCTGATTGAAATTTACCAACTTAATCTTTCAGGTTTTTTTCCCTTAATTTTATTGGTTTTACAAAAACAGGCTCTAGTTGTACTTTTCATAAAGCCCTCCTGTATTGAATCCTTTTTTTGAACTGCGCCCTCTGGTGGAAGATGTTGGTAGTACATGTGGCAAATGCAAATTAAAGACCAACAAGGCTAAAATAAAGTATTTTTGGTGCTTAAAAAATCTCTAATAGTCATACATTAA
This sequence comes from Xiphophorus hellerii, assembly GCF_003331165.1. NCBI lineage: Eukaryota > Metazoa > Chordata > Actinopteri > Cyprinodontiformes > Poeciliidae > Xiphophorus > Xiphophorus hellerii. The sequence continues at coordinate 9,130,797 of NC_045684.1, read as the reverse complement.
GTAATAATTAGTACTATAAGCTGTTATTAGTGTATCTATCTAACTGTTTCAGGCCTTAAAAGGACGATAAATTGTCCCATAAGTTTTTGCAATAAACGATAATATTGTTGTTGTTTTGAGGCTATTTAAGGAATATAATCACAATATATCAGCACCAACATCAGTATCGGTTGTTACTAGTAATTTTTTTTTAACATGTCTGCATTGGGCTGATAAATACAACGATCATAAACAGACATCTTGTTTCTGTCTGTTTATGATCGTTTGTTTTTTCAAAGGTGTCAAAAAAAGTAGAGAAATATATTATATAATATCAGCAAGAACAGTAATATTAATATCTGATGGACCAAATTTTCATATTGGTGCATCCTTAAATATAATGGTCTCAGAGATCAATAAACTTTAAATTCTGATGAACTGGAAGACATTTTAAGATATCCAAAATGAATAAACAAAACGGAAACAACAAATAATATGAATTATGAAGTCTGTGTAAACAAAAATGCCCTTCAAAAAAAGATTTGGTTGAGACCAAAGCAGCAGACTGAAGACTTTTGTCATCCTGTTTTTGGTAGAAAGAAGAAAAAAATGTAAATTATTGAGCTTGTTTTAATTTGTCATGTGATTAATTAATTAATTTCATCTGAGATCAATCAGAGAAGATGGTTCAAATCTAACTATTAACACTCAAATGTGTATTTTCCCTCAGTACCACCTGACCATAGAGGCGGTGTATTCGGTGGAAAACTCCCTGGAAACGCTGCTGGATTTACTGCAGAAATACCGGGAGAAAGCCGGGGACAAGGTGGCCGAAAAGGGCGGCAGCATCTTCACCAAAGCCTGCTTCCTTCTCGCTCTGCTGCTGCAGGACGAGCGCCGCGCTCAGGTCTGAAGCAGACAAAAAAATCTTTCCCACTAATCCTTACGAAAACATTTAAATTTAATCTATTTCCCCTCAGGAGGTGCTGAAGCTGCCTAAAGTTTTGGACCGGATACGCAGCATCTACCGGCTCACCGCGCGGAAACACAAAATGGACGAAGAGCGCAGCATCACCAGGCAGAGAATCAACGCCTCGATCAACGGGAGCTTCTTTGTTCCGCCAACGCCGCGCAAATCCAAACCGCCACCAAAGTAGGCAGCATCTGATCTGTACAAACCCAAACAGGACTTTTGGTTCTGTGGAAACTAAAATGCTGTTTTCTGTGGAGCTAAATTAGTGTCAGAAAGATTCACAAAGCGTACGGTAAAATCTGCATGTGTGCAATAAGACGTAATAAGTGTAAAAGAAGATTTGTAAATGTACGATATTATTCGCTGTTCTGTACAACACGATGCAAATCTTACTGTGAATGTTGGGACTAATTTAGCTCCATATTTTTGTGTCGTTCAGGTTTGCACCAGATTGGGTTCTGAGGAAGGACAAACTGAAAGACGTCGTCGATCCCCTCAGGGCGATCCAGATGGTGGCGGAAACGCTCGCCATCGTTTTATAAACAGAAAACCTTCAAGAGTCTTTTTGTTTTCACAGAAAACCTCAGATTTTTAATATTTTTTGTTTTCTTTTTCAATCAAATGATTTGTTTGTAAATACTGAATTTGATCTTTTTTGATAATAAAATTGATCTTGTTTATGTTTTTCCCTTTTCAATTTTTTCTTCCTGTTTCGGGAAACTAAAGAAAATGCCTAAAAACTCATCTTTTCAAATCTTCTTACTCTGCACTGTCTAACTTTCTGATGGTTTATCTTGTTTGTACGGGTTCTTTGTTAATAAATGCGTTTAAATAAAATGTATTAATACTGAGTCATCTACATTGCTTGTTTAGATCAGGAAGAGACGCTGTTTGTTTACTTGGATGCCTCCAGATTAAGTTGCACCTAAAAACCTTCAATTTTCTCAAAAGCTGACAGTGCGCCTTATAATCCAGTGCGCCTTATATATGGACCAATATTGAGCCACAACTGGTCTCATAACTACGGTAAGCAGCCGCCGACTTCATTTCCCCAGTAGAAGAAGAAGTGCGCGGTGCAGGCTGGGTTTTGTGTAAAGACCCCAAAATGGCTCCTATTAAGAGACGAGCTTACGACGCAGAGTTTAAGCTCAAGGCGATCAGTGACGCAGTAAAACACGGGAACAGAGCAGCAGCCAGAGAATTTAACATGAACCAATCAATGGTTATAGTGGAAGTGGATATATATTGTGATTGCACTAACGTTTGATTTACCGTAACAGCATCAGGCTGTTTTTTACGTGTTTATTGAATCGAGGAAAAGTTCCCCTCCACTATATGTTACACCTTGCTGTTGTTAAAAGATAAACTGTCACCAAAATACCACGTCACTGACTTTACCTCGGGAAAATAATAAAACAGCTTTTTATTCATTTTGGGAATGAAGGGAGTTTTCAGAACGCTGGTTTGTAATTTATTAATAAAGTTTGACTGAAATATCTGACTATTTTGTTGACATTCCCTTTAGCGCAGCTCCATCTAGTGGATGCATGACGTAACTCCAGCCTCTACTGTAGCGTCTATTCTATGCGCCTTATATATGAAAAAAGGTTTTAAATAGGCCATTCATTGAAGGTGCGCCTTATAGTGCGGAAAATACGGTAAATGTTTTCAAACTTTTGCAACACCACACTTTGGAGATAAAAAATTAACTAAAACATTTAATGTATCTTTTAAGAAGACTCAGTGATCTTGCTGTTACCCAACCAGAACTTGTGTACAAGACAATATTGAGTGTTTTAACTTTTCATCTCCTCGTCTGGTTTGGTCACATGAGCTGCAGACTAACAGATAAACTTTTAAGAAACTTCCAGTGGCGGGTAAAGTAGCAGGTAAATAGACCTGAGTGAAGTTGGCCCCCACCTTCTTCAAATCAGGCAAATTTGGTGTCAAACGTTTGTGCAGCAAAAATTTTGTTTGTGCCGCTATAATTTTAAAGACATAAAGAAATGTTTCTAGAGGTCATCAAAGGTCAACCAGCCCCCCCACCTTCTTCAAATCAGTTTTTTAGGCTCTGATAAAGTTTTTTAGGCCGTTATTTAACAAGTTGAACAGGAAATTGGGAGGAGAGAGAAGGGAAAGACATGCAGCAGATTCTGCAGGACTGGGAATTAAACCCAGGTTGACAAACAAAACCTAGAAGTAACGTCCTAAACAAAACATAATTTGCTGTCTTACCATAAACTGGTTACAAAAATAACTGAATTATTCATTTCTTAGCCCCTTTTCCTTCTTTTATACAAGCAGACAACACATAAGCTCAACAACACAAAAGCTTCATATTTATTACAAAGTATTGATCTAAGAATTGATTTCTTCCTGTAATGGAAATAATTTCTGATTAAGTTTTCTGTTTTCATACTTTCATGGATTGTTCTTCTTTTTTCCCTTTTCTACAGGTTTTCATGTTAAATTGCACTTTTTTGTTAAGTTTGTTAAACTACCTTGAATCTGTATTTCTAAATAAAGACTAACAGAAAGATCACACAGTAACTTTTATTTTTTATAAAACCTGTTTTGTTCTTATAACAAACAAACCAGATAAAACAAGTTTGGGTTTCTTTATGGTTCGGAGAATTAAATTATGATTACAATTATCATCTAATATTATGTACAGATTAAACTCTAATCTTAATTTAACATCCTGGAACCTGAAGAATCCAAACCTGTTAAATCAACTTTTTAAAGTTTGGTATAAAAAGAAAAACAGGATTTATCAAAGAAAAAAGGTGAATGGACTGAACTTGTGTAGAGCCTTGCTGGTCATGTTGACCACTCAAAGCGCTTCACACTACAGTCACATTTACAAACACACACATTCACACCCACATGCAGGTCAGAGGGCAACTTGCCGCTAAGTGCCCCGCCCCGGGGCAGCTCAACATGTGGCTGAGGAAGCTGGAATCGAACTTACAACCTTCTGGTCACAAGACGACCACTCTACCCACTGAGCCACAGCCGCACTAAAAAAGCCACTGCATGATCCTTTTGCTAATCTTCTTTAAAATACAGATTTAAACAGTTTAAAAGCTACAATTCAGTGCAATTTAATATAAAAAGTGAGTAGAAACGGTAAACTAAAGGACAAACCATAAAAGCACAAGTACAGTGGAAATAAACAGAAATCATTACTATTAAATGAAGACATTTTAACTCTTAAATCAATACGTTGCTATAAAAATTGAGCCCAGTGTTGCTGCGGCGCTAAAGCAGCGAAGGGAACAGGGCTAACGTTCGGCTAATTCAATTAATTATAAAGTTTAACAATAAAGCTGCACATGTGTTTGGGGTTTCTTCAAATCTTTGGGGGCAATTTGCAGTGACCAACTGACCTGACCTACATGTTTTAGGAGATGTGGGGGGAACCGGAGCACCCGGAGAAAACCCACGCAAACACGGGGAGACCATGCAAACTCCACACAGATGGTGTCTGTGAAGACGCAGCGCTAACCGCTGCACCACCGTGCTGCCCACGTTTTTTCCAATTGAGTTGGGAAGGGATCTATTTTCTAGTTTGTCAATGGGGGATAAAACTTTAACGTTTTAAATTTGACGGAGCGTGGCCTGGCGCCCCGTACACAGAGGCTACAACCTCCATGAGTTTGAGTCCTCTTTCCTCTCTTGCTCGTCTTTCTCCTTCTCTGAATATCATCATAATCCAGAACATTAGACATGTTCTGGATTGTCTTCACTGTTTTATTTTTCTTTTGGCTTCTGCCATCCCAGAGTCTTCCGTAATTTTTTCCAAAATGAAATCTTAGGATTTGTCTTCTTACCGTCCTGCATGATTTTAACATCCGGATTGTCCAAATCCTCCAGGACGGTTTCTCCAGTGATCTTAGTCTCTTGTGAGGATTCTGGGTCTGTGGAACAACCTGATAACGGTTCTCCTAAGATTTTCTCCTCTGGAGAAACCTTTTCACTTACGACATCAACTGGGTCCACTTGGTCCTGTAAGTCTTCCTCCTTCTCTTGGGAAACTGTGATGTCTTTTTTTTGGAAACCGTCTTCCTCAGCTCTCAGCAGCAGTAGATCCTCTTTCGCTCTTTGTAAATCATTTTTTAAGCAACTTATTTCCAGCTGGTATTTCTCTGCTTCATGTTTAAATGCAGTGACTTCATTTTCATACTGACATTTGAGCTGCAGGTACAAACCGTTTACCTTCTCCAGGTCTGCCTGGGCACTGCTTTCTCTGTCTTGCAGGATTTTAATCTCTGTTGTTGCGTTATTTTGGAGGACGGCATATTCAGATCTCAGGTGGTCCAGACTCGCCTTGGCCTTCTCTACTGTCTCCAGATGTGCTTTTCTCTCCTCCTTTACCTGCTGCTGAAGTTTTTCAAGTTGTTGCAGCGCAGATCGGTTAATATCCCAAATAAGCTTTTCTGCCTTTTGTCTCTGTAAAAGAGCCATTTGGTCCTGCCTTATTTTCTGCTGGTAAGTCTCCACCTGCTGCTGTAACTCCAGTATGTCGTTTCTATATCTACATTTAAGCTCCTCATGTGAAACATGAACCCGATCCAGTTCATGGAACATCTGTCTGTCCCTGTTTCTTAGAATTATGATCTTTCTTGCCATTCTCTGGAAGAGCTCTTCCTTCTCAGCTCTCAGATTGTTGACTAGGTTCAGATGCTCTCTCTCTCTCTCTATATTGGCGTCTTTCTCACGTCTCGCCTCCTGCCGATATCTCTCCACGTCTTGCTTAAGTCCAGAAACGTCACTATTATATTTACAGCTGAGTTCACTATATGAATTTTTGAGCTGAGCCAATTCTTCCTGCAGACGTTTCTCATTGTCTTGCAGGGACGCGATCTTATGGGACATTTCCAGACTGGAGTCCAGTCTTTGGGTTTCCCCGTGTAAAATATCCAAGTGTGCAGGAGCGAAGCTGCCTTGGGGGTTTTGCCAGACTCCCGTTCTTGCCTGGAGTCCCATCATCCTGTTGCGGTATTTCTCAAATTGGTGAAACATTTCTACCTCAAATCCTTTAGCCAAAATCTGTCGCCGTAAATTACTTGAACCGTCGTTTGGAAAGAGCTTTGCGCACGTCTGAGCTAGTCAGTGATATTGCAAGCAATGAAAAATATGCAGAATTGTGTCACATACAATTCTGCAGTTGATGACATCACAGACTGCATCGCCAGTGACATCACAGAATCTTCCTTTGCTGGCGGTGTGACATCATTCCACCACCAAATATCTCACCCTTCATTCTTGTTTACATTCAAAATAGTCCATGATTCAGTCGTTTTTATCCAAACTCATTTCTGTTTTGGGCCAGATCAAAAACCTGAATGTTCATAAAGGGCCTGTTGCACCAGAACATATTGATAAAAACCAATTAAACTGTTAAAATATCAATAAATAGGTGTTTCAGCATCAATGCGTGTTTCTTAAAATAACGTAATATTGAACATCTTTTCACACTAATCAGTTCATCCAGGATTGTTTTTGTGCTTTTCTGCAATCATCACAGATTTTGTGGCGCTAAGTTAGAAATATCTGTAAGGAATTTTTTACAATATTTGCGCTAACATATGATGTTAAATGTGATCTTTTATTAATCTCTCTATCGGTCATGGACTATAACTTGACATCAGGTCAGGCTGAGACAGCAGGCACTTGAACCCAAATGTTTATGGACAATTTTGAGAAAAAATGTTAATAAACTCAGAAAAATGTTGATAAACTCAGAAAACATGTTGATAAACTCAGAAAAATGTTGATAAACTCAGAAAACATGTTGATAAACTCAGAAAAATGTTGATAAACTCAGAAAAATGTTGATAAACTCAGAAAACATGTTGATAAACTCAGGAAACATGAGGGGATCTGTTGATTGTTGTGTGAATTTTGCGGTTATTTGTAAAAACTGGAGGGGCCCATTGCTATGATTTGGAGTCTAGAGGGCCACATAGAAAGCTATGGCGGGCCAGATTTGGCCCTCGGGCCTTGAGTTTGACACACGGGCCATATATGATAATCTATAGAACGTTTTTCAATATCTAAACATTGGGAAGTTAATTTTGCTTGTTTAGTCAAACATTTATTTTCTTCTGTATTGTGGAAAAAGAGAGTGGGAAAGAAAATTTATAATAAATCGATGTAAACAATATGAAAAGTAAAATATAAAAACTAAAACTATTGATTTATAAATCTTGTTGAAAGTTGGTTAGGATTGATTAAGCCTCGTTGTTAATATCAGGCTTAAAACTCAAAAATTGTAAATGAGTGAAAGTTGTAATGTACTAGTATTGTGGTTTGTTTATTGTTGTCATAGCAACTGCCTGCCAAGATGACTGTCAGTTAAAACAAAGAATGTTGTAATCTATATTTCCAGTATGTTTTTGTTAGCTTTTTAAAGGCACAATGTACTTCTTATTATAAATAGTTTCTAGTGAGAAAATAAATGTGTGTATTTTTTATCCGGTTTCTACTGTAGAAAACTTTTTCCACATTTTAATCTTCTAATCAAAATTAAATTACACGTTATCACAGAACTGTTCAGTTTAAATATCAATAACTTTCAAGGACTAGAAGCAAAGTTTAGTGCTTTAATTACTGATTAAACACAAAATTAAAGCACCACTTTCACATTTTTTATTGTGAAAACCTCATATCCACATATGTCAACCAAGCAAGAATTTTGCAGTATTAACTTATGTTTTGCGGCGGTCTTTGACCAAGCTCAGGAACTTCTCTGCACTGATCTCATCATCAATCACAGTGTAATCGATACCCTGGTTTGGTAGCAGGATAAACATGGAGACGCCTTCCTGTTATGGCAGCTGTCTGTTTTTCATTCTTCTGATTTTCAGAGATAAAACACAGTTTCTCCTTGAAGGATTCAGATTGTCCTATTGACTATCTACTCTTATTCGTGGTTATAATCCTTCAGTAAATGTGACAAGATGAAAATAAACCAACAGTTATTGTGACAACAGTTACAGAGTCTCATAACATCTCTGCCTTCCAGCCAGAAACAAGCGATCTCCATTTACACTGGATTTATATTCCACCCTGGGGCTATTGCTGAAATCTTTAAATATTTGATTCCTGTTCTAAAAATGCTTATCAGTGTCGATTTTTAAAGGTCAAACACCAAATGTACCTTAATATGCATTACAGTGGAAATGGTGTTAGCATAACCGCAGAAGCTAACATCTACAGCCTTACTTATCTCAGCTCTGGTTGGCTCAACCAATCAGCGACAAGGAAAATGAAAGGCGCTCCTGGATTGGCTAAAAGTATGTCAACTGTCATTACTTTTAGCCAAACTAGCCAAAGACTTCCCAGGCTGCATTTTATTTAGAAAATCTTAGACGTGAATTCTGAAATCTGCAAATATTGAACTGCAAACGGGGGCGTCCACTGTACTTGGTTTTATTATACAACCGTACATCTTTGAAAAGCATTAGTGGAGCCTCCTGCACAACTAACAAGGATGCAGCAAGTGTTTTCTGAATAGTATGCCAACAACAAAACATTTGTCTTTTCCAGCAGCCATTGTACAGCACACACAACAGTAAAACCAGCTGACCAAATGTGCTGGAGCTCAGCTTGGGTTCCTGGGTAAAAGGTGGACCTCTGCTGGGATTGCTGGGTAACAAGCTGGGGTTGCTAGGTGACAGGCAACTCCATCACCTAGCTGCTGATTAGTGATGTTACAGTCCAGATGTTTTTGAAACTAAAAATTGTACTCAATTAAAAGTAAAAAGTAGCTGTCCAAGACATTACTAAAGTAATAGTAACATTTTATTTGGTAAAAGTCTACTCAAGTACTGAGTAACTAATCAAATTATCAATAATTTCATATTTAAAAATTACATAATCAGACGAACCAAAATATAAAGTTATGTGGAAATTTTGGTATTTTAATTGGATTATTCTTCAACTTCACGTTTAGAAAATATAAATAAAGGGATATGTTTGAGCTACACTGCAAAAACAAAAAAATCTTACCAAGTATTTTTGGTAAACTTCCTATCACAAATATTAGTCCACTTGAAATAAAAATTAATGAACTACAACAGCATTTAATTTCCCTGTGGGATTAATAAAGTATTTTTGAATAAGATAAAACCACAAGTAACTTCATCAAGATATGAGCTTGTTTTAAGTCCATATTTCCTTAATATTGATGGAAAAGTACTCGCTCCATTGGCAGATTAAATTAATCTATAACAAGACATTTAGTCCCATATCATACGTGAAATAATCTGCCAGTGGAACAAGTACTTCATCAATAATAAGGAAATATTTACTCGTGAAGCTGAGGCTCCGCTTGCGCAAAATCTCTGCTGAAGTACGAGAGGAAGACAAACTCTGCAACAAAACCTCTTCTGCGCTGGAGTATCTCCTCCGATACAAACACTTCTCCTTCATCCTGGAGGCCCTGAAGAACCTCGGTAAGACCTGGACTGGATTGTTTTCGCTCGCTGCTGTCGGCTGAGTGGTGATGGAAACGTTTTTTATGCAGAGGCCGCCACCAGGCTGTCGCCAGAGTGCTGCGAGCGGCTGGTGGGAAGCGACGCCACCGGTGTCATCTTCACGCTGATACGCAGCTGCAACCGGAGCGGACCCTGCATGGAGGTCATCACCTTCTCCGTCCAGATCCTCCTCAACCTCTCCAAGGTACAACTGACGTCTCCGGTTCATAACATCGATGCTTTTCTGACTGAATATCTTTCATTTTTATACAAATCTCATCCTGTTTACAAAAGCTGATTGAAATTTACCAACTTAATCTTTCAGGTTTTTTTCCCTTAATTTTATTGGTTTTACAAAAACAGGCTCTAGTTGTACTTTTCATAAAGCCCTCCTGTATTGAATCCTTTTTTTGAACTGCGCCCTCTGGTGGAAGATGTTGGTAGTACATGTGGCAAATGCAAATTAAAGACCAACAAGGCTAAAATAAAGTATTTTTGGTGCTTAAAAAATCTCTAATAGTCATACATTAAGTAATAATTAAAGTACTATAAGCTGTTATTAGTGTATCTATCTAACTGTTTCAGGCCTTAAAAGGACGATAAATTGTCCCATAAGTTTTTGCAATAAACGATAATATTGTTGTTGTTTTGAGGCTATTTAAGGAATATAATCACAATATATCAGCACCAACATCAGTATCGGTCGTTACTAGTAATTTTTTTAACATGTCTGCATTGGGCTGATAAATACAACGATCATAAACAGACATCTTGTTTCTGTCTGTTTATGATCGTTTGTTTTTTCAAAGGTGTCAAAAAAAGTAGAGAAATATATTATATAATATCAGCAAGAACAGTAATATTAATATCTGATGGACCAAATTTTCATATTGGTGCATCCCTAAATATAATGGTCTCAGAGATCAATAAACTTTAAATTCTGATGAACTGGAAGACATTTTAAGATATCCAAAATGAATAAACAAAACGGAAACAACAAATAATATGAATTATGAAGTCTGTGTAAACAAAAATGCCCTTCAAAAAAAGATTTGGTTGAGACCAAAGCAGCAGACTGAAGACTTTTGTCATCCTGTTTTTGGTAGAAAGAAGAAAAAAATGTAAATTATTGAGCTTGTTTTAATTTGTCATGTGATTAATTAATTTATTTCATCAGAGATCAATCAGAGAAGATGGTTCAAATCTAACTATTAACACTCAAATGTGTATTTCCCCTCAGTACCACCTGACCATAGAGGCGGTGTATTCGGTGGAAAACTCCCTGGAAACGCTGCTGGATTTACTGCAGAAATACCGGGAGAAAGCCGGGGACAAGGTGGCCGAAAAGGGCGGCAGCATCTTCACCAAAGCCTGCTTCCTTCTCGCTCTGCTGCTGCAGGACGAGCGCCGCGCTCAGGTCTGAAGCAGACAAAAAAATCTTTCCCACTAATCCTTACGAAAACATTTAAATTTAATCTATTTCCCCTCAGGAGGTGCTGAAGCTGCCTAAAGTTTTGGACCGGATACGCAGCATCTACCGGCTCACCGCGCGGAAACACAAAATGGACGAAGAGCGCAGCATCACCAGGCAGAGAATCAACGCCTCGATCAATGGGAGCTTCTTTGTTCCGCCAACGCCGCGCAAATCCAAACCGCCACCAAAGTAGGCAGCATCTGATCTGTACAAACCCAAACAGGACTTTTGGTTCTGTGGAAACTAAAATGCTGTTTTCTGTGGAGCTAAATTAGTGTCAGAAAGATTCACAAAGCGTACGGTAAAATCTGCATGTGTGCAATAAGACGTAATAAGTGTAAAAGAAGATTTGTAAATGTACGACATTATTCGCTGTTCTGTACAACACGATGCAAATCTTACTGTGAATGTTGGGACTAATTTAGCTCCATATTTTTGTGTCGTTCAGGTTTGCACCAGATTGGGTTCTGAGGAAGGACAAACTGAAAGACGTCGTCGATCCCCTCAGGGCGATCCAGATGGTGGCGGAAACGCTCGCCATCGTTTTATAAACAGAAAACCTTCAAGAGTCTTTTTGTTTTCACAGAAAACCTCAGATTTTTAATATTTTTTGTTTTGTTTTTCAATCAAATCATTTGTTTGTAAATACTGAATTTGATCTTTTTTGATAATAAAATTGATCTTGTTTATGTTTTTCCCTTTTCAATTTTTTCTTCCTGTTTCGGGAAACTAAAAAAATGCCTAAAAACTCATCTTTTCAAATCTTCTTACTCTGCACTGTCTAACTTTCTGATGGTTTATCTTGTTTGTACGGGTTCTTTGTTAATAAATGCGTTTAAATAAAATGTATTAATACTGAGTCATCTACATAAGGTTGTACAGCTAAAACCATCATCTTCACATTTTAGTTATTATTTAGCATATCTTTAGGCAGATGAGTGTTTTTACAGAAGAAAACTAAAAACTTAGTTTTGGGTTTGTTTCTAAGTGTTGTCATGATTAAACACCCTGTCAGTTCTGAGGCTCTGCTGAAAAGTAAATATGAATCTGAAAAGTACACTGTTATCCTTTGCTGTATTTTCTACAGTTAAATACCACAAAATGCCCAGTAAAACTACCATAAGACATCTTTACAAGTAGTTACTGTAATTTGCATTGCATTATGGGTATAGTACATAGTATTACAGTAACTTACTGTATGTTTTGAATTTGCAGTAATTTACTGTTTACACATTACAGTAGTGGTTCTGTACTTATAATATACAGTAAGAATTATATTTGATTCCCAACGGTCATCATACACTGCTAGCCTTTGCTGTATTTATTACAGTTAAATACCACAAAATGCCCAGTAAAACTACCATAAATAGGGTGACCATATTTTCAGTTGGGAAAACAAATCATTTGTTTTCCCAACTGAAAACAAATGATTTGTTTTCATTTGTTTTTGTTTTCGGGGGGGGGCTGAGAGCGGGGAAACTCTTTTGTAAATAGTAGGTAAACATACATTTGCGCTTTCGTATGTTGTTGGCTACTGACAGCCACGCTATCTATCTTCTGATTAAGAACAGGGCTGCCCGCACTGACGCGGCTCAGGGATTACGTCACACGCAGCGCCGTGCGCAGTGCCCTAGTGCCTGTAAATATAATGGTCCAATGAAGGTAATTTAAAAAACAGGACATTTCCTCACTTTCTAAAAAAAAACCCGGGACGCCCGGGACAGGACGTGAAATACGGACATGTCCCGGGAAATACGGACGTTTGGTCACCCTATAAGACATCTTTACAAGTAGTTACTGTAATTTGCATTGCATTATGGGTAAAGTACATAGTATTACAGTAACTTACTGTATGTTTTGAAGTTGCAGTAATTTACTGTTTACACATTACAGTAGTGGTTCTGTACTTATAATATACAGTAAGAATTATATTTGATTTCCAACGGTCATCATAGCTGCTTCATCGTGGTTCCCTGTTTCTGCATTTTTACTCCTTTAGTGGTTAACATGTTTTTAAGGCAGAAAGAGAGAATGTACTTTTGTTTTTTTCACATCCTAGCTAACATTAACATGCAGTTGAAGGTTATCCTGCAATAGTTAGCCCCGCCCACTCCTCACTACTTCACAGGGCTGCCTACTGACCAGTTCTCCGTCTAACAGGTCCGGAAAATCTCTGAGACCTGGGTATTACCCTAAAAGTACTCTATAAGAGATAATCTATTTAAACTGGTGGCGAAAGTGATTCGTCTACAATCCAGAAGTTATGACCCTTTACAGTTAAGAAACAATCAGCTGAGTAGCCCTCGCAGCTGCATAATTCCAATAACCACTTCTGTTAACGGTAGCCCACTTTCTAAATCATAACTTGCACTTGGAACCGGCTAGATTATGTTTAGTGACTTAGATGTAAGTCCCAGGGTCATTATTTACTCTCACCAAAGGAAATTATGAAGCCTCCTATTTACTGGAATCATGTACATTAGTTTTACCTTAATTAAAAGAACTGGACAAAGATTAAATGACTCTATTAATTCCAATGTCCACCAACCTCGTTAGAATTTTATAGTATAAATTTATTAAGCAAGCTTAAGCAGGGATATGCGACATACAAATCAATAATCAACCGTATATAATTCAAAAACAGTGTAATAAAATTTACATGTACAATCATACTACCCTGTCCTCTTTTTCCCTAACTAAAGTCGCAAGTTCTGAAATGGAATTTCAATGAGCAGATTCAACTCATACCCAGAAGATGGTGGATCTTTTGGCAACAGGAATTTCTAGCAGCCTTGGTTGAGGTCTTTGCCTTGTGTGGAAAAATCCTCCTTAGAAAGGAAACAAAGCAGAACGGGTCCGAATCCTTTTGCAGAACCCATTTCCTCATCCCTGAGGGACCTTTGTCCTTCCTCCAGGTCTTGTTGCAGAGTTTGAAATTGTTGCTGGGTTGAGACGAGACCAACGGTCGAATAAAGAACCAGAGATGGGGCGATGGGACCCAGTCCTTTCTTAGCGGTGTGAAGTCCGAGCTTCCCCCGTGGTTCTGAAGTGCGGTCCGTAGCTCAATCTGCTTCTGCAAGTTGTCTCTCCTTCTGCGCCGCCGGACTGGGAACAACTGGTTCCTCTTTTCGACCCCTTTTTATACATTTCTCTACCATGTGTGTGTATGGGGAGGTTTGGTCTACGTGACTCTCTTCACATCTGCTGTCTCTCATGAAAAAGTCCCAAAGTTTCCCAACCTGTCTGTACTTCCTAAACCTGTTGCTTCAGCCAAACTCACCGCCCCATCCATCCTGTGCTCCTCTGGCCATCTGTTCAGAACTGCTTGCGACATTTCCTGTTATTAGGGCTGTACTGCTTATTCGTTTTTTCTATAACTCACTTTTCTCTATTACAACTCAGTAAACACATACAACCTGTTGCTAAACCTGTTTGAATTGATTTCAAAGTAACACAAGTTTGATCCTCAGTTAATAATCAATCACATCTCTTACTTTGATCCTCAGTTAATAATCAATCACATCTCTTACTTATTATTAACATAATCATTACATAGTTAAATCATTACAGATCATTAATCAGAGATTCTTTGCAGAAAGTTATTGAGTGATTACTTATACTCATATTATTCAGACTTATTCAACTTAATTAACTTTTAATCAAACTACAAGATTACTTTATTTCTTCCAAGCCATCATGCACCTTTTTCTGCGTGTGCCTGGAAAGATCTCATACCCTTATGCCAGTTTTCTTGACACCCCCTCCATGAGATCGGACGGTGCTGCGCAGAAAACACAGAGTCCAAAGTCAAAAGAGATCAAGTCCATCACCACAAGTGGTAGTGAGGATGTCCCGCTCATAGCAGGTAACCGGAGACGATGAAGGTGTCCAGGAATCCACAACCTCATACTCCGACAGATTGGATGGCGGAGAAAGCCAGAGTTCTGCGCCCAAATCGTTGTCAAGTGTAGATTCACCTGAGACGGAAAGGGTGGAACGTTCCAGCGGAGGCTGCAGCGGCGAAGGCAAATCCATGCCGAAGTCTGGCAGCGTTGATGGGTGGTTGCAGTAGCCGTCCAATTCTGCCAGCAGATCCTGGAAATCCATATCACTTGGTGATGGAGATGAAGGGGAAAGGATGTCCTCAGTCTGGCATGCTTGGGGAGATGAACTGAGGTTCTCAGTTTGGGTACCTCTCTCGTTAGTCGCACTGCTGGTTTGGCATCCGACGTCGATAAACAAATCTGGAGACACGGGACGTGTAGGCGGAAGGTAGTCGCCCACCGCCACAAGTCTTCCATCCAACAGATGTAAAGTTGGGAGGCATTGCCGAGTAAGTTGGTGTTCCCATAACTTATGAATCACGGGTAGCCGTAATCCCGTATACAACGGAGATGCTGTGAAGTCGTCGTCGTCTAGGCCAAACGCAGAGGTCCACACGATTTTGTGCACCCGTTCCAGGGATCTAGATGTGGAATCCGCTATGTAAGGCAAATCCTCCAGCCCTGTGGCGCAGAGGATTGCCGTTACATGGGTAAAATGGCTGCTCACGCATTTGTGACACCAGTGGGAAGACGATGCAACCCAAATGAATCCATAGGATTCTGCAGTGATTCCACACCCCACACAGCAGGTTGATGCCTGAGGAGAAACAGTAACCCAGGTAACTTCATGATCAGTGGTTATTGATTAACTACATTTACTTACAACGACGAAAATGCAAAAGCGAAAGCTGAGAGAGTAGGCTGGTTTAAGCCCGTGTGCCGGCTTGTTTTGCAAGCCAAGGTGAATTAATCACAGGAGCCGGAATGTCATGATCTGGAGCTGGTTCACCTCGATCATAGACATGAGCTGAATCATGGAATATTGCCGCGTAGGTCATCAGCCATACAACAATGGCGAGGTCCGAGGTCTCATGGAGCCAGTAAAGAACCACCAGGATCCCCCAAACCGTTGCCCAAAGAGCCAGAATTATCCACTTTTGCATCCAAATTCGCCGTCCCCGACCCTTGATAGACAAGGCCTGGCGCGCTAAATAGACGAGGATAGATACTGCGAAAAGTCCTTCTAGAATAGCTGTGAGGATCTTAAATGGGGCGGTTCGTGTGGCTTGTGCGCCCCCAAGGACCAATTCCAATATCAGGGCTGTGGTATCGGTGATGAGCCATAGGCAGACCACAACACCCCTGCGCCAATTAATGCGGGTACGGCCCATCAAGTAACAAGCGAAAAGGGATGAAGCCAACCCCCATTTGTTGAGAACGATGGGACGGAGGATCAGCTTGGCATATCCTTGTAGCGCGACGAAGATCCTCATAGGATGTCCCTTAGGCCAAGGACCGGTGTGGCAGAAGACTACCCAGGCCAGGGTAATCCCTAAATGCTCAAGGGTACTCACTTGAATCGGTGCAAAAAGTGAGTTGGGATTCGACGAGTTGGTTGAAGAGTTAGTTGAAGAGTTGGCTTCCATGATGTGAGATGATGGTCGCTCTGGATCAGGTCTTGTCGACAGCTGCGGTGAAGGTTGAATGGCCCGCAGGCACACGGCAGCTCTCTCTTATGCAGAAGTAGGCTCCTCCTTAGGGGGGAGGGGCTGGTAGTTCCTCTTTTTGCAACGACAAAGTGCTTTTAGCCACGCCTCCAGGACGATTTTGCCGATGATTAACGCCACGGCTACGCCCAGGAGGCCCAAGAGGTATGGCCACAGCAGACTCAAAGCACTCATCAACCATTGTTCAACAATGTTGAGGCCTCCCTCCACCACACTAGCAACCTCTTCCGCAACCTCAGAAATAGCCGCCACCAATGTTGCCCCCATAGTCTCGTACCAGTAACAGTCATGTTGATCAGAGCCTTCTCCACATTTTTGCCAATTCTCTGTAGTGGTTGAGCAGGTGAGATTGGAATACAAAAGGTTAGGTCCGACCCAGTCAAACCCTGAATCTATGTTGCCATCACATAGACTTTTACGGAAAGCATGTCCTTCTGCGATGGCTATAAGGGAGTCTGGGATGAACGGAACAGGAAGACCAAGTATACTCTTGCGCTTCTGGAGATGATATCCCAGAATTGCATCGGTGCAGGTCCCTCCGCTCACTATCGCCCTTCGCCATGTTCCATTGAACTTTCGCCAAGTTACCTCAGAAGAGTGAGTGTCATACTCGTCTGCATAATGGCCTTTGCAGTAACTTTCCCAACCTCGGAGCTCTCCGCAGGGTCGTCTAGCCAAACCTATTACACATTCAAGTATATTTCTGGTGTTGTTTTTACAAGTCATGCGCCAAGGTCTAGGGCTGACGTAACTGTCCGGTCTCCAAAAAATCCCAGGCCAAATCATGCGTTCCTTAGAGTAGACCGTAGCGCTGTACTGGTACTGTACCCAATAATTGGTTGATTCTGTAAGGCATGGTGTTACCCAGGCTTCAAACTCATGTTGTTGGAGTCCCCACCACTCATAGTCCCATTTTCGATAGTAATCCTCGTACCAGGCTCGTAGGGCCCATTTAGCCGTAGGAGCTTTATCAGGATCAGGGCAGTTGTACCTCCAGGTAGAGTGCAAAGCGTTGCCAATCTGCCAGAGGTCGCACCGTGGCGATGAGAGGGTTTTCTTCCAACAGGTGTCATTTAGGCTCTGAAAAATTCTTTTCGCAACACACGTATCAATTTTTGCAAAGTCCGTTTTAGGAACGGTGAGAAGGTCATCAGGAGTCGGAAGGCGCTGCGTACGCAAGTTGGCAATGTATAGATCCGTCAATCCAGTGTGAGAGCGAACTGTCCCCTCTGGGAAGTCTCCCATAAAGAACGTTTGGTCTTTGGCTATGTACGTCCACGGGAACGTGTTGTTCAGCCAGGGTTCAATTTCTGTACGGAGTGGACGTGTAGAGTGCCAAAAATCAGCCCAGTACTCTTCTATGGCTGATACTAGATAATTCTGTCCTGCACATTTCACGAACTTGTTCCAGAGGCAAGGATTTAACCAACGAAAGTGGTGGTTGTAGCAGTGCTTTTGATCGTTTTCATACATAAACCGTCTAGGTCCTTGCCTGATCAGAAAAGCCGTCATGTTAGTCAAAGTATCAGGTGTAGGCGGCGTCATTGTGTTGACTGGAACAGTACCTCGGGAGGCATTTCGAAAGGTCCAGTTCCCCGGCGGTGCGGTTGGGATGGTGTCATCCACCCTGCAATTCAGGTGATAATCTCCCCAAAACTCCTCTCGGGGAAGCCAGGCTCGGCAGCCTGAGGACCTGTGTGGGGCTGGGTATACTACTTCGGTATCCCAGTACCCTTGACTTGGCAACAGTAGCAGCGATCGACAAGCCATGTTGCAATGCCATTCTGGCATACCTCGGTCCGGGTGAATCCAGTTGCATCTGACGGTCCGACGTTCTTTGTTTTGCAGAACCCGTATCCAGCAGAGCGCTCCGGTGTCGAGGAAGTCATAGTTGTAGATCTCCCAGGTGCGATTCAGAAGGTCGTCCAGAGTGGAGTCGTTCAATCCGAAAGCTCGGCGTTCCACGTACTTTTTCCCGTTGTCCTTGCTGAATAGGGCGGTTCGATTCTGGACAGAAGTCTCGTTGTCCCATGGCACAAAAATAGCCGTGGTGCTTGTATTCCAACAGTTGAAGTTAGCGTACTTGGAATGACCATAGGTGACTCTTGTATGCGTAAGATACCATGGTCCAACTCCGATGAAGTAGAAGATAGTAGCAAGAACAGCAGCAGCAAACAGCAGGGCAAGAAGCGTTAGCAGCCCTTTCAGGCATAGGGATTTTCCGGTTATCGTAGTCGTTTTCCGTAGCAAAGGTTCGCTAGAGGTTTCCGAGTCGTCGTCAGTGTCAGTAGAGCTGTCCGATTCCGATGTGACATCCAGCAACTCCGGGTCTGTAGGCCGGCGCCTCATGCCGATAGCATCCATCCTGGCCAGATTAGTGCTTCTCTGGGATCCGATGTATCAGGCTTTGCACAGATTTTCCTCAAAGCCTTGAGGTGGCCCTGGTTGGCAGGGTTCTTTCCAACCCGTCTGGTGGCCCTTCTCTGCTGCAGGGCTGTAAATATGGGAGAGGGGTAGGGTAAATCAGGCTCCAACCCCCTCCACACCCACTTCCAGTGGAACACCCTCCAGTAGTCCGGTCGAGGAAACGGGCCTTGGGCGGTGCCAGTTTTCAGCGGCTGATCATACCAGGACTCGTGTTTGTACCCTATTGGGGCAGGTACTGAGATGTAGGTGTACAATGATTGTCCATGCAGAGTTAGTCTGGTGCGGTACCCCCAGGATGACGGAGTATAAATCTTCTGATGTGGTGGATTGGGGTAGACCCTGTCGATTTCCAATTTCAATGGAAGCTTGGTGTTATTAAATATATAACATTCTGGATTTATTTCCCTCTTTACTATGGTTCTCGCCATACTTCGTGAAGTGGTCCAAATGACCATGTCATTGAGTGAAATTTCACAATATAGTCCTTGCAGTGGTTCAAGATAATGGGGACCCCACCTAATCCGTAGCTCGATCCCCCGTACCCTGACATACACTGTATTAAAAGTCCATGGTAGAGATCTTGGACACCTAGGTGAGATTGATGCAAAATTAACCGTGTTGTCGGATCCTCTTCCTTGCCAAGCAGGCGGTGCAGTAGGGATAAATAAATGTGGCTTCATGGAAGGGGGCGTCGTGTATTCTTCACTTTCCCCCACCTGTTTTACGTTTTGGAAACTGGTGGGTCGGAGATATATGAGAAACTTGAGAAAATATGCCTCGGTGAGCGGATTGGAAACAGTGAAATCTTCTCTTGGCATATCTAGTAGAATGGAGGTGGTAGGGAGTCTTAAAAACGGGCCTCTGTCCGATAGTCCCGATGAGACTCCAACCCCCACTTTGAACAATCTAGTCACAAAACACTGTCTCCCCTTTCTCTTTTTGGTTTTTTGCTGACCTTCAGACTTGACGACTCGTTTTCCTCCTTCCGGTGCGTCCATCAGTCCTGGTTTGTCTTTCTCCATGGAAATGCTGAGGCGAGCTTCTGCCAGGCGTGAGTTTTGGGTTTCTTCTTGGGAGGCTCCGGCTCCGTACTGGACACGGTGGCGTAAGTCTGCTCGTCTGGTACTACTTTGATGGCTGCTCCGACTGAGTAGATCCCTTTATAGGGGACGGTGATCATGCGCACTGACAGCTGGACCTGACAGGAGGTGCTAGGATCAGAGGGCGTACCCGCCCTGTGAGCCACGCCTCCCGGGTGTTGCAAAACTCCATCCCGAAACTGGGATTCCGCTGTCACCCAGTACAGGCAAGACTTCTCCTTTGGCCTCATCGCGTTGCTGCCCCACCCGTCCACTTCAGTGGTGTAGTAATACATATCTGAGCTGCGCACCCCATCTTCCCGTGGTGCATCCGGCAAATCTACTATAGGTATTGTGCAGTCATTGATGACCTCCAAAATCAGATGTGCCCAAGTAGTCAGTTCCCAGGGGCCTGTCCACCCACCGTTAACAGCTTGCTCTCGGGCGTCATCTGGGAGTGCACTTAGCTCCTCGGCTGATGGTTGGTATGCATGAGGCCGATGTACCCGGAAGACCACAGGAGAGTGGTTGGCATTCAATGGTTGAAATGACGGGGAAGCTCTAGCAGCGTCATACGGCCAGGCGGCTTGAACAGAATCCCACAGGACATCATGGGGCCCTTCTTCCCTCTTCCACACCCATGGGTCTAGTTCCTCTGGAGTGTTCGGAGGGGCGGAAGGTCCTGGTAATTTTATCGGTATGGGGCTCCCATAGTTCGACTGCACTTGCCCATAGGTTCTGTAATATCGCAGCGAGCTGTAAAACCTTGTCACTTGCCACCCTTCAGCTTCGCCTGTCAGTGTTACCTCTCCGCTCCTCAGCTGTTCCTTGCACACAGGACAGTGGTGTAGCTCATCTCCGTCCCACGTGCAATAACAAGTTCTTGGTTTTTCCTTGAGCCACCCCCATTGGGTTTCCAACTTAAGCCGGGGCAGGTAACCCACTCGGCAGTTCCCACAGATTGTATTGTTCAATACCGTGACCGGGGAGACGCGAAGATGTTGTAGCATCTCTGCGGTAGCCCCCTGGTGCCTTGGCTTCTCACGGCCCGGTCCTTCCCAGATAACGGGGAGATGGTGGTCTGTTAAACAAACCGGACAGCCGCTTTTAGCTTTCCCCCAAACCAGCATTTCTCTCTCCTCCGACAGGACTCCATTTTTAGCCCAATCCAATTTCTTCAGGGCTCGTCCTGCCCAAATCCCTGAAGGTGTTCTTCTAATTACAACCACCCCTTTCACGGTGGCCAGTCCGAGATAGGGTGGAATGGTACATGATTCACTGGCCATTTCACCGGCTTCTGTTTCACTTTAGTCAGGAACTGGCTTGAGCTGCTCAACTCCTTGGATCCCTTTTCTTTTCAGCAATACTGTGTTCCTATCCAGTACTTGCTTGACGATGTCAGTTGTGTCAAACTTGGGTTTTACTGCTGCATGTACAGGTTGCTCTCTTGCTTTGACCCACACGCGCTGTCCCTCTCGGAATGGCACTCTGGGCGTCAGCTTCTCCTTTTTGTCGCTGGAGCCCCGCCCCACTTCCTTCGTGGTGAACGGCCGTTGGTTGAGTTCCATCGCAGGGGCGGGTCTTTCGGCTCTGCTTCTGTCGTTCAGGGCCTGCCCTATTTCCACCGCTTGGGTGCTCCAACTGTTGGTGTTAGCATTTTTAGCTATCCAGCTTTTTACTAACCCAATGGCTCGTTCCACCACTCCGTTAGCTTGTGGGGTGTAGGGTGGTGAGTAAACTCGCATTACTCCATACTTCTGACACCACTGGTCAACCTGTGAATTACGGAAATGAGTCCCATTGTCCGTGCGCAGCTCTTTCGGGATTCCCAGGGCACTGCATACTTGTTCCAGCATGCCGACAACGCTATTGCCGTTTGCTTTCCTGGCTGCTTTTGTAGTTACAAACCCCGACATAGAATCCACCAGCACTAAGAGGTACTTCTCACCTCTCCTTCCTGTTATCCCCATGGGACCTGCAACATCCATGCAGACTGAGCCCCAGGGGACCGTGCTCTTGATGGACAACCCATCCATCCGCTGCCCTCGGCGACCTGCGTTGTATTGACCACACACTTCACAGTCCCTTAGCACGCGTTGGACTTGTTTTACTGGGATCCAAAGATCTTGCTCCTCCAGTTCCTTACGGGTAGGTCGCACGCCTGCATGTCCAAGGGCCTCATGCACGCTCCGCACGACCTCGACCACGTATTCTTCTGGGACCTCCCGTCCTTTGGGAGTTCTGTCCCACTTCTCGGTACCGACAAAGACGATCTTTCTTTGTTGGACATAACAGTCCACTTCATCATTCCCACGCCAATGAGCTCCCTCATGCGTGTGTGCTCTTTGATGCTCAACATCTATTTCCAACTGCAGTTTTAGCTCAGCAATCTTTTTCCACAAGTCTTTGTGTGCCACTGGCTTGCCCTTTGCTGTCTCGAAACCATTTTCTTCCCAAATGGCCAAGTCCTCTCTAAGGGCCTGAGCACAGTAGTAACTGTCGGTTACTAACCTGGCACTTTTGATTTTCCTTTTCACCAGCTCCAGCAATCCTTCCAGTACTGCCGTCACTTCTCCGGCTTGAGCACTACTGGGGGCCTTTCCTTTCTGACGGCATTTCTCTTTGCCATCCTGCTTCAGAATAAATCCCCAGTATGCCGACTGGTCGGACCCCTTTCTGGATCCATCGGTGTAGATTGTCCATTCCGGTTGTCCTGGCTTTTCAGGTGTCTCTTGTGTTCGTTTCTTACTGGTGGGCTGTGCTGGCCCAATTTCAAGCTCCGGGTCCAGCAAGATGTCCTCCCATCTTCCCCACCGAGTATTGGTTGCTTTAGTACTTTCCACAGTCCCTTTTCTTAGGTACTTGTGAACTTGGCTTTGTGTGATGACTTTAACTGGTTGTCCTTGTGCTAAATCCTTCAGCACGCCCCAATATCGGGCTAACACTGCTAGCTCTTTCTCCTCCTGCGGGTATTTCTTTTCAACAGAAGTTAGGGTGTAACTCCACAGGGTAACCAAGCCTCCATTTTCGTTACTCACTTTGATCATGGCATCGTCATTCTCGCAGCTGATTTCTGCCACTAGTCTTTCTGACAAACTCCTTGGCTCCAATCTCACAGCTGCTTGAATGGCCCTTCTCAGTTCCTCTAGGTTCTGTTGATTGGCTGCTGTCCAAACCCAGGGTCTTTTTCCGTCTTTCTCATCGTCCTCACTTTTCCTCAGGCAATGGTACAAGGGTTTGGCATATTTCTGATAGTTGGGTACATGGTCTCTGACATAGTTGCACAGTCCCAATATTTTCTGCAAGTCATTTTCTGACTGTGGTGGTTGAATGTTCGTCAGCTTTTCTCTGTACCCATCCGAGAGTCCCAGGTCCGACGTGACTTGGAAACCCAGATAATTCACTTGGAACTGTCCAAATTGACATTTCTTGAGGTTTAGCTTCAAACCTGCCTTGGTGAGGTTTTCAACTACTTTTTGTAGCCTTTCTAAGTGTTCTTCTTCTGTGTCATCAGCAATAAAAACATCATCAATGTACACAGTAGCACCTACGTCCCCCAGTACTTCCATCACTGCTGACTGGAACACATTCGGGGAGTTCTTGTAGCCCTGGGGTAACCTTTGCCACACATAGCTTTTGCCCTTGTGGGTGAATGCAGTTTTACCTTGCGATTGTCTGGCGAGGCGTAGGGAGAAAAATCCATTAGCTAGGTCGATGCAAGACTTGAACTTCTTGACTCGAAGAGTTTTCAGCGCTCCTTGTGGATTGATTAGACTGGCTCGGTTTGCTATTGTTCTCCGATTCAGGGCCTTGAAGTTGATAACTGGCCTCCAACCCCCTCCAGCCGATTCAGGTTTCTTCACCGCCTGGATGGGGCTATTGGTGATCGGGTTGAGTTCCTCTCTGATGATTTCCAGGGCGCTCAGTTCCTTCACGATCTTGTCCATCTCCTCGACTGCTCCCGGGTTCAGCGGGTACTGCCGAACAGGTGGATGAACCCCACCTTCGATGTGATGAACAAACTTTGGGCCCAAATCTCCACAATCGTTCTTAAACCGTGCCACCTGCGCCGTAACGATGATTTCACGCAACTTCTCTTTCCCAGCCGGGGAGAAGTCACTCTCTTCCAGTTTCTGTTCTGTCACCGCTGGTATGTCAACTGGTTTGTACCAGTCTTGCTTTTCTGATCCTGTTTGGGTCGGGCCGACTTTCACCAACCTTGCTTTCAAGCTTGTCAGCCTTCGCTCCAGTCTGCGATGTGTGCCTTTCTTTTTGCTGAGTTCGTCTAAGTCTTTTACTGTGAGGAGATTGTAGGGACCTTTCACCCACACTACTCCTTTCCAGGTCCCATACGGCATTTCTTCTACTTTTCCATTAGCAAACTGAACCTTTAGGTGTCCTGCTGTTTTTAGGTCTTTGCGGGTCATAGACACCTCCGCTCCGGTGTCCACCAGGTAGGGTACTCCCTCCACTTTAGCGTAGATTTCGTCCCCTTCCCAGTAGGCATTTTCTAAAATGACCCGCGACCTGGACGCCATTACTTTGGTGACCCTCCGGCCCCGGCTTTACGGGACTCACGGAGGGCCGTCCTCTCTTCTGGGCTCAATTTCCTATACTCCTCATCTGTCAGGAACTGACCTTTTCCTGGCTGGTTTGATGAAGCCGGAGGGTTGGTCGGTTTCCCTTGTGGTCCCGGTGGTTTCTGCTGGAACGGCCGGTTCCGGAAGTTGGATGGCGGTGCTCCTTGTTGAAACGGTCTGCTCTGGAAGTTGGATGGCGGTGCTCCTTGCTGGAACGGTCTACCCTGGAAGTTAGATGGTTGTCTGATGTTAACCCTTCCAGGTGGCTTTGCCGGTTGGCTAGCCTCCTTCTTCCTTTTGTCTTCGTAGTACTGCTGTTCCAGGTCGAATCCTTGCACTGCTACATCCATCTGAGCGACTGTTGTGCTTCTTACTGGCAATTTCACGAACACGATCTCTCCTCTGCGTCCTTTTGTCACCTCACGCAGTACTTTCACATATCTCGCCGGAGAAACGGTCTGCTTAAGTGTGTGCCAAAGCGGTTCCAACCGGCTTCCCCTGTCCAGCCGTCCTCTGGCCCTCTTCACCTGGGACTCTTCATCATCCATGTCCTCCAACACCAGCCTTTCATAGTTGCTCTGTGCTGAATCTGTTCCAACCATCGGGTCCGTAGTCACGCTGGTCAGCCACAACTTTTTGGCTCCTTCATGGTTGGTGGTAGACAGCACGGTTGGCCAAACATCTTTCAAGTATTCCTCATTATTTTCGTCTGCGTTTTTACTCCTAATCACCAGCCTTAGATTCTTCAATTCGGCGTAAGCATCCTGTCCTGTATTAGTGGCAGGTAGCTGAGCCAACGCCCCTGGTGGCCTCACCGGGATCTGTGGTCCTGGCTCCGAAGACGTCGCCTGAGGTTCCTCTTCATCAGCCGACACTTCGTCCAGCTTCTGTCGAGCCTCCCTGGAGTACTTGTAGGCAGCTTTCTTCAGTCGTCGCAGCATCACATCATACATAATTCCAATGTATGCGTTCCTGAAGTTGGTAGTCAGGGAATAGTGTGCTGTCAGGGTGGAGCAGGATGGTGTCATCAGGATGTTAGCCCATTCTCCGATTGTCGCTTCCACCTCGAGCTGCACCCGGTCTCCCAACCTGCTGGCCCATCCTGCCGGGATCTGGTACTCGGTTTGGCCGACCTCTGGTACATACGTACGCCGTCCGTCCTTAGCCTGCACGGGACCCCAGGTCACGTCTCTTGCCAGTCTCTCAGAAGATCCTTCGATGTCGAAAGTTTCTATTTCTTTCTTCTTACCCCGGTGCTGTCCCGTTCGGAGTGTCTTATGCTCGGCCGGTAGTGGCTTTGGGTCGGAGAAGATGCTGCCGTGATCGCTCTCCTCTTCTTCTTCTCCAGGATGTTCGATCTCCGGTTGCTCCTCTTCGTCCTCCGAGTCGCTGATGTCCTCATACTGCTGTTGTCGAAAAGGTTCTCTCCTGGGGGAGTTCAGCGGTCGAATCTTAGCTGGTTTCATCGGTCCTTCTTCTTTCGGGACCGTCGGCTGCTCATTCTTGACTCTACCTGTGTTGGGCTTTTCCAATTTACTGCGGCTCTCTTCAAACGAGAACTCCTTAACGTACTTTGCTGCGGAGAACCCTGGTTCAACAGGTGCCTCTTTTATCTTTATCCTGGGTGGCTGCACGGCCTTGGCTTTACCTATCTGGGTGGTGTTCGAAACCTCACTCTGGGGAATTTTTAAGGGATATTTCTTGACTTCTTGTGATGGATGGCTAATGCGGCATTGCTCCTCCATCTCAGCTGCCAATTGCACCCCTTGTTCAGTGCGGAGTCGATGCAGACGGGGGTCAACCACCACCACCACTTCTTTGAACACAAAGAAATGACTGTTGGTCCTGGTTATATTCACCACTCCGTTCTCTGCAATCGACCTGGCGGTGTCCCTTGGCAGGTCCGTCGATCTCAGTCCCTGCACGCTCACCATTACTCTTCTCATGCCTTCATTGCTGGCCATCACTAGGCCCCGCTCGAGTCCGTGCCACATCTTCTTCCGATATTCTTCCAGACTCTCTCCTCTTTGGTAACCGTCTATCGGGACTAGGATTACAGCACCATAAGGGAGACTATAGCCTTTCATTATTATTACGTCTCCTCGAGTTGCTGCACTACAGGAAGTTTCCAGCAATTTTAACTCTGATTTGTAACATTTTCCTGCCTGGTTCTTTAGGTTGCGTCGGAAGTTTTTGTTGTGGATCTTGTATCTATCATTGGTGAACACAATTACTCCATCTCCCTCAAGATCCCATATTCCTCCAATAAACTGATAAATAATGTGCCCGGATTGCAGCCTTATGCTGATTGTCCCCGGTGGTATTTCGGCTAACTCTCGGGCCATCCTCCAGGCATCTGATTTCTGAGTCTTCTTCTTGGGGCGGCCGGGGCCCCACTGCTCCTCGTCCGATTCCTCTTCGTCCTCGTCGGAACTGCTGGCCGCTGGGGCCTCCGTAGGTGGCAGTGGATGCCTTCTCTCCGTGCTGTGGACTCGGGGATGAAACCCGGGCTCCAGACCTCGTCGAGGGGACCAGTCCCTGGCCGCCTGCTCCAGTCGCTCCTCGGTGAGACCGCCGACGAGTGGTCCCTCGGGGTCTTCCTCGTTGGCTGGTGCAGGTGGGATGTCCTCGTTCCGCGATGGACCCGGTGGAGCTGAGGGACCTCCGTCGTTGTCGTCGCTGCTGTTACCGCTGGCGTTGTCGTCGCTGCCGCCCGTTAGGTCTATCAGATACCTCGGAGGTTGCTTCGTCTGGCGAGTCGGTGTCGTGGCTCTGCTGGGCAGTCGGGACGGAGGCTCAGCCACCTCCGACCTTGTCTCTTCGAGGGCTTGCTCCTTTTCCTTGCCTTCTTTGTAGGTTGAAAGTCTCTGCATGACCTCAGTGTAGTCTTTGTACTGGCTCACCCCCCTGGCGTTTGGGTCCACCAGGATTCCGTCGATGCCCGCCGCCAAGGTAGCTGATTTTACTACTCGGTCATACTTCTCGGAGGGGCTGTAGACAGTCCGCAGCTCACCATCCGTCCACCCTTCAAGGAGTCCAGCGAACCATTCCAGCCATCCTCTAACCTCCGACTTCTTAGCCACTTTCACTGGGCATTTGACGACCCCCAGTCGGTGGCCTTGTCTAAGCTGGGTGCAATAGTATATCCGTCTTTGCACTATGATTTCCATCGGGTTCCGAGCCACGTCCTTGTCGCTGTTGTAGTGAGCCTCAAAGAAAATTCTCTTCCTTATTTCAGTCCAGGAATCCAATCCATCACCGAGTAATATCAACATTACAGGAAATTGCGATAATGTAGATTTGGAGAGGTGGGATTGGTGAGTCTCACCTTCCCTGCTGATGTTGCTTGCCTCTCGTTCCATCGCTGGCTTTCGTAGGGGATCCAGTTCCCCTCCTTCTTCTTCGCTCATAGTTGTCTTTGTCTTCGAGTCGCCTATCCCCCAAAGCCTCTCTTTGCGCTTTCGAGTAGGGATGGGTCCAGGCTGTGTTGGCTACTGGCTTCACTGTCTGGATCTGGTCATTCTATCCTCAGTAGAAGCTTTCCCTCACCTGCATGCTATACAGTTACTGCGAGGGTTGTGACTGATGGCCTTATCAGTCACCACTAACTCTCTTCCCTAAGAGTTAGTGACCCAAGTGAGCTATTCAGAGTCTCACATCTGTTTTCACTGACTTGGTGTCTTTGGGGCCCGCCTACTCAGTTGTGCGCAGCCCCACGTTGGGCGCCATGAAGGTTATCCTGCAATAGTTAGCCCTGCCCACTCCTCACTACTTCACAGGGCTGCCTACTGACCAGTTCTCCGTCTAACAGGTCCGGAAAATCTCTGAGACCTGGGTATTACCCTAAAAGTACTCTATAAGAGATAATCTATTTAAACTGGTGGCGAAAGTGATTCGTCTAGCTCTAACTACCTCCAGTCCAGAAGTTATGACCCTTTACAGTTAAGAAACAATCAGCTGAGTAGCCCTCGCAGCTGCATAATTCCAATAACCACTTCTGTTAACGGTAGCCCACTTTCTAAATCATAACTTGCACTTGGAACCGGCTAGATTATGTTTAGTGACTTAGATGTAAGTCCCAGGGTCATTATTTACTCTCACCAAAGGAAATTATGAAGCCTCCTATTTACTGGAATCATGTACATTAGTTTTACCTTAATTAAAAGAACTGGACAAAGATTAAATGACTCTATTAATTCCAATGTCCACCAACCTCGTTAGAATTTTATAGTATAAATTTATTAAGCAAGCTTAAGCAGGGATATGCGACATACAAATCAATAATCAACCGTATATAATTCAAAAACAGTGTAATAAAATTTACATGTACAATCATACTACCCTGTCCTCTTTTTCCCTAACTAAAGTCGCAAGTTCTGAAATGGAATTTCAATGAGCAGATTCAACTCATACCCAGAAGATGGTGGATCTTTTGGCAACAGGAATTTCTAGCAGCCTTGGTTGAGGTCTTTGCCTTGTGTGGAAAAATCCTCCTTAGAAAGGAAACAAAGCAGAACGGGTCCGAATCCTTTTACATAACCCAGTTCTTTATCCCTGAGGGACCTTTGTCCTTCCTCCAAGTCTTGTTGCAGAGTTTTAAATTGTTGCTGGGTTGAGACGAGACCAACGGTCGAATAAAGAACCAGAGATGGGGCGATGGGACCCAGTCCTTTCTTAGCGGTGTGAAGTCCGAGCTTCCCCCGTGGTTCTGAAGTGCGGTCCGTAGCTCAATCTGCTTCTGCAAGTTGTCTCTCCTTCTGCGCCGCCGGACTGGGAACAACTGGTTCCTCTTTTCGACCCCTTTTTATACATTTCTCTACCATGTGTGTGTATGGGGAGGTTTGGTCTACGTGACTCTCTTCACATCTGCTGTTTCTCATGAAAAAGTCCCAAAGTTTCCCAACCTGTCTGTACTTCTCCAAACCTGTTGCTTCAGCCAAACTCACCGCCCCATCCATCCTGTGCTCCTCTGGCCATCTGTTCAGAACTGCTTGCGACATTTCCTGTTATTAGGGCTGTACTGCTTATTCGTTTTTTCTATAACTCACTTTTCTCTATTACAACTCAGTAAACACATACAACCTGTTGCTAAACCTGTTTGAATTGATTTCAAAGTAACACAAGTTTGATCCTCAGTTAATAATCAATCACATCTCTTACTTTGATCCTCAGTTAATAATCAATCACATCTCTTACTTATTATTAACATAATCATTACATAGTTAAATCATTACAGATCATTAATCAGAGATTCTTTGCAGAAAGTTATTGAGTGATTACTTATACTCATATTATTCAGACTTATTCAACTTAATTAACTTTTAATCAAACTACAAGATTACTTTATTTCTTCCAAGCCATCATGCACCTTTTTCTGCGTGTGCCTGGAAAGATCTCATACCCTTATGCCAGTTTTCTTGACACAGTTTATCTAGCTACGTCATCAAGCGTGGCTTCGCTTCCGACTGTTTTCTGATGACGTTTGTTTTAAACTCCGAAGCTTTTTCCCTCCAAGTGCAGCTCTGTCTCCGTGCTGTGGGCTCACACTGCTTCAGCTCTTCAAGACAGGTAAAAAAACACTTCTTAGAAAACTGTTTGAAGCCAAAACCTAGTCTGGAAATGTACATTTCAGATGGAGTTAACGTAGCTTATAGCATCATGCTATAATGCTATAACTTAGCATTATAGCATGAGCTGGTTTGTGCTGGTTAGCCTGGTAAAATAACGTTACCTTTACGTTACTAACTCTGGTGTTTTATATAACTGGCATATTGCAACCTTATAAGTTACGTGTCTGTAAATGAGGTGAAAGATAGGAAAATATGATGTTGTTATTTTTTGAGCTGGTTCGGAGTTAACGTTAGCTAAGGTGCTAATTTTACCGTTGAAGGTTTTAGCTTGACTTTTACCGCTTAATCTTCCTCGGGCGGCTTTGGGTTGAGATGAGCTCAGTGCTAAGTGTCTGTTAGCATTGTTGCTACATCCTTTGTGGAACAATATAACCTTAACTGATAATTGATCCCCCCCCCCCCCCTTTTCTTTATTTTACATGTAATGACTGTTCATTTGTTTAAACCATGATCTTGCAAATGTTAAAAGTGCAGATTAGCTACGTAGGTCAGCAAGGATGAATTTCTAACATTGTTCTTTTTCTTCCTTTTCTTCAGATGACCTTTTTTTTTAACTCCCAAGCTTTTTCCCTCCAAGTGGCTGTGCAGTTCTGTGCTGCTGACTGCTAACATAGCTTCATCTCTTCAAAAGACAAGACAACAGGTAAAAAGACAGCTCTTCAAACATATTTGAAGCCACAAAATAGTCTGGAAATGTAGAGGAGCAGCTAACCTAATCTATAACTTTGAGCTTGCTACAGCTGGTTAGCCTGCTAAAGTACCATTACATCTCCAACATAGTGTATAAGAGTCTGTAAATGAGGACAAAGGTGAAAAACATTAAAGTGGTTTCTGTTATTTTTTGAGTTGGTTCAGCCACAGTGGCAGGTGGACAAAAAAGTTAATTTCCAACCCTGGTTACATATAAGGACTGTTCACATGTTTAAACCATGCTCCTGCAAATTTAAAGTTAAGTCAGTACTAACAGGTGCAACTATGTACAGGTGTAAATTCTGCAGCATTTGTACTTCAGAATTTACAGAATTTTGTAGTCATGTGAAGAAACATCAACACACAGCTAATTATCGGTTTGCATGTGGAATAGAGCAATGTCCTGCTTCCTTCAGAACATTTTCTGCATTCAGGTCCCACATGCACAGGAGTCACCGCCATTGCAGAAGTCAGACTGAACACTTGTGGAATGTAATGCTATAAAAAATGCATTTAGCCCCACAAACTGTCATTCACATCCACTGTTTCAGAGTGGTAGCAGGATGTAGGGGTAAAGTCTAGTCTAGTCTCCGGGATGAGGTTCTCAAAAACCTGTTGTAATCTGGGGGAACTGGCCCTTTAAATATAAATTACTACCAGTAATTCATATTTAAGAGAGTTTTCCTTTTATGTTTTAAAGGTATCTTCCACCAAGATGTCTGTTGAAATAGAAATGACCTTACCCACTACACCAAGGGTAATCATGCTTGGTAAGAGGAATATTTTCTATCACTATAATTTTTTCGTAGCAATGTATGTAATTGTTATGGTAGTCTGTACTTTTACTCACTAGCGTTAGCCTGACAAGGGTTTGTCTATTTTAGGAAATAGCTTGATGTCTGCAACCCGGTGGATGGTCAGTATGGAGGAGAAGGTATTTTTCCAGCCTGAGCAACTACATGACTTTGCCAGCGTCCTTGCTGTCTTTCTTGGGTCATATTCTGTCTTCAATCTGGAGTATCAGGAGTCAGCATCCACCACGCTGGAGATGATACAACGGCAAGTACTCTACACCAAGCCATTTATGAATTAAATTTAATGACAGTTTGACTGATGATGAAGAACCATAGCTGATTGCTGTATTGTACGTCTTCATTAAAAAATACAATTAATATATTTTATTTCTGTTAAAAGATTCTTTGTGAGGATCAATCCAGATGTTGGTACCAAATGCACAGCCAAAGTCGGTACAAGCCGCAAGACGGGAAGTCTTGTCAAGAGGAAAGTAGTCAGTGTCAACTGACCACCTTCTTCCAACGACTTGCTGAATTTGAATGGAGGACTTCCAACTAGGTAAGTATTTTACCAAATGTAAATGTTTATTATTTTGTTGTCTTTTCCTCCTATCTTGCATGCTCTGACTTTACTTTAGCCTTTTTAATCTGATTTTAATGATTATTTATAAATGGCATGTGATTCCTACACAATAGCCCTTTAGAGTGGCCTGCATCTTTTCTGTGTCCGTGGTAAAAAGTGGATGTTGCTGCATCTCTTAATAAATCACAGAAATGTATAAGTGTGTAGTCGTTTAAGTGTGGTGTATTTTTATACTATGCAGTTTTCAGTTTATTAGGCACACCTTTGCAGTAATCCGTCAGCACCAACAAAATGACTAAAAAGATTGTTGTACTTCATCGTCCCCTTGGGGACATTTGTAGTACGCAATCTTTTGAATTACTGAAGACTGACTGCTTTTGCCATAAACAATCCAAAAACCTGAAGTGAAGCCAGTCCTGCTCATTCTTTATGCAGCTTCTATTATCACTTCAATCCAATTGATTTTTTTTTAAAACAAATTATCAACTTAATGCTGCTTTATGACAAAGATTTTATGCATTTGAACATTGTCACTTCAGCTTAATTTGTCAACTTCCTGTCGATTTGAAAATGTAGATAACTTCCTGACCATCTCATGACCTCCCACATTGTCTGTCTTATTCTTTACAGTTCAGCTTCCACAAGATGGATCCCACTGCTTTTGTTTGACGAATGGAATAAAAGTTCTTCTGATGTAGGAAATGTGTTCTATGGTTTTGTTGTTTTACAGCACATTATATTGTATTGTGACGTTGTTTTTTATGACATTGCGAATATGTAAATGGATTTTATTTCTACAAATCTGCTGAAAATAAATACCTGTTATTCACAGTACTTGGACTAAAATTTCTTTTATGAAATTTTTCGGTTTATGGTAAAATATTCTTATCTTAAAGAAATGTAAACTTTAATTTACAGTAAAACTCTGACATTATGTTGTGAAACAAGTTTACAGTAGACCAGCTTTACTATAAAATACAATTACTGTATTATACTAGAAACTACATTTACAGTAATGCAGTTATAACTATAAAGCACACTCACAGTAAAAATTAACTGTGAAATATCATAACAGTAAAGGTACTGTAGAATGGTAATTACAGTAACTTGCTGGCAACAGTGTTGCCAGTAAGTTACTGTACAATTACAATAAAAGGTCTAACAGTGTAGTTCTGAACTTTTTTCAAATATTTTTTTAGTTTGCAGATTTAGAAACTTTTCCCCCAAAACTTTCAGTTTCAAATTATTTTAGTTTGAAGATTTTTTTCATTGTAGAAACTTTTTTCAGTTTTAAATCATTTTTTTAGTTTGTTAGCAGATTCCCTTTTGGCACAGCGATAAATGTCACATCTGTGTTAGAAGGACACACACATTTTAATTGACAAAGGTGTGTTAAGTTAGACATTTCACGTGATGCGACACGCAATAAACCAACAAGAAAACAAACAAATGAGAAAACATGTCAACAGTTTCAAGATTTTTTTTTAAAATCTTTTTTCAGTCTCAAACTTTCTTTTTTCCATTTCAAGTATTTGTTTTACGTCTCTTTCAGTCTTTTTTCTTAAATAGCTGCTTTACAGTTCTTTTTTTTTCACAATATCAAATTTTTTTTTGCAAAACTTTTTGACCCCAATTTTGCTCCATACCACTGCTGATCTACTTAACAGTCTAGTTTGCTTTAAGTACTAGAACTAGCCAGAAGTGCAGAGTACCCAAATATTGTACTCAAGTGTAGTACTACTTCATATTTTTACTCAGGTAAAATTAAAAACTAGTCATCCAAGAAATGACTCAAGTAAGAGTAAAAAAGTATTTGGTAAAACTTCCCCACACTGGCTAGCTGTTTAGTTCTTGTTAAATCTGATTTTGTTTTTCTCTGTATTTTTATTTTTTGCTGAATCAATGGTTATAGTGGAAGTGGATATATATTGTGATTGCACTAACGTTTGATTTACCGTAACAGCATCAGGCTGTTTTTTACGTGTTTATTGAATCGAGGAAAAGTTCCCCTCCACTATATGTTACACCTTGCTGTTGTTAAAAGATAAACTGTGTCACAAAATACCACGTCACTGACTTTACCTCGGGGAAAATAATAAAACAGCTGCGTATTCATTTTGGGAATGAAGGGAGTTTTCAGAACGCTGGTTTGTAATTTATTAATAAAGTTTGACTGAAATATCTGACTATTTTGTCGACATTCCCTTTATCGCAGCGCCATCTAGTGGATGCATAACGTAACTCCAGCCTCTACTGTAGCGTCTATTCTATGCGCCTTATAATGCGGTGAGCCTTATATATGAAAAAAGTTTTAAAATAGGCCATTCATTGAAGGTGCGCCTTATAGTGCGGAAAATACGGTAAATGTTTTCAAACTTTTGCAACACCACACTTTGGAGATAAAAAATTAACTAAAACATTTAATGTATCTTTTAAGAAGACTCAGTGATCTTGCTGTTACCCAACCAGAACTTGTGTACAAGACAATATTGAGAGTTTTAACTTTTCATCTCCTCGTCTGGTTTGGTCACATGAGCTGCAGACTAACAGATAAACTTTTAAGAAACTTCCAGTGGCGGGTAAAGTAGCAGGTAAATAGACCTGAGTGAAGTTGGCCCCCACCTTCTTCAAATCAGGCAAATTTGGTGTCAAACGTTTGTGCAGCAAAAATTTTGTTTGTGCCGCTATAATTTTAAAGACATAAAGAAATGTTTCTAGAGGTCATCAAAGGTCA
This sequence comes from Xiphophorus hellerii, assembly GCF_003331165.1. Classification (NCBI taxonomy): domain Eukaryota; kingdom Metazoa; phylum Chordata; class Actinopteri; order Cyprinodontiformes; family Poeciliidae; genus Xiphophorus; species Xiphophorus hellerii. The sequence continues at coordinate 9,095,820 of NC_045684.1, read as the reverse complement.
ACCAGCCCCCCCACCTTCTTCAAATCAGTTTTTTAGGCTCTGATAAAGTTTTTTAGGCCGTTATTTAACAAGTTGAACAGGAAATTGGGAGGAGAGAGAAGGGAAAGATATGCAGCAGATTCTGCAGGACTGGGAATTAAACCCAGGTTGACAAACAAAACCTAGAAGTAACGTCCTAAACAAAACATAATTTGCTGTCTTACCATAAACTGGTTACAAAAATAACTGAATTATTCATTTCTTAGCCCCTTTTTCTTCTCTTTTATACAAGCAGACAGAACATAAGCTCAACAACACAAAAGCTTCATATTTATTACAAAGTATTGATCTAAGAATTGATTTCTTCCTGTAATGGAAATGATTTCTGATTAAGTTTTCTGTTTTCATACTTTCATGGATTGTTCTTCTTTTTTCCCTTTTCTACAGGTTTTCATGTTAAATTGCACTTTTTTGTTAAGTTTGTTAAACTACCTTGAATCTGTTATTCTAAATAAAGACTAACAGAAAGATCACACAGTAACTTTTATTTTTTATAAAACCTGTTTTGTTCTTATAACAAACAAACCAGATAAAACAAGTTTGGGTCTCTTTATGGTTCGGAGAATTAAATTATGATTACAATTATCATCTAATATTATGTACAGATTAAACTCTAATCTTAATTTAACATCCTGGAACCTGAAGAATCCAAACCTGTTAAATCAACTTTTTAAAGTTTGGTATAAAAAGAAAAACAGGATTTATCAAAGAAAAAAGGTGAATGGACTGAACTTGTGTAGAGCCTTGCTGGTCATGTTGACCACTCAAAGCGCTTCACACTACAGTCACATTTACACCCACATGCAGGTCGGAGGGCAACTTGCCGCTAAGTGCCCCGCCCTGGGTCAGCTCAACATGTGGCTGAGGAAGCTGGAATCGAACTTACAACCTTCTGGTCACAAGACGACCACTCTACCCACTGAGCCACAGCCGGACTAAAAAAGCCACTGCATGATCCTTTTGCTAATCTTCTTTAAAATACAGATTAAAACAGTTTAAAAGCTACAATTCAGTGCAATTTAATATAAAAAGTGAGTAGAAACGGTAAACTAAAGGACAAACCATAAAAGCACAAGTACAGTGGAAATAAACAGAAATCATTACTATTAAATGAAGACATTTTAACTCTTAAATCAATACGTTGCTATAAAAATTGAGCCCAGTGTTGCTGCGGCGCTAAAACAGCGAAGGGAAAAGGGCTAACGTTCGGCTAATTCAATTAATTATAAAGTTTAACAATAAAACTGCACATGTGTTTGGGGTTTCTTCAAATCTTTGGGGGCAATTTGCAGTGACCAACTGACCTGACCTACATGTTTTAGGAGATGTGGGGGGAACCGGAGCACCCGGAGAAAACCCACGCAAACACGGGGAGACCATGCAAACTCCACACAGATGGTGTCTGTGAAGACGCAGCGCTAACCGCTGCACCACCGTGCTGCCCACGTTTTTTCCAATTGAGTTGGGAAGGGATCTATTTTCTAGTTTGTCAATGGGGGATAAAACTTTAACGTTTTAAATTTGACGGAGCGTGGCCTGGCGCCCCGTACACAGAGGCTACAACCTCCATGAGTTTGAGTCCTCTTTCCTCTCTTGCTCGTCTTTCTCCTTCTCTGAATATCATCATAATCCAGAACATTAGACATGTTCTGGATTGTCTTCACTGTTTTATTTTTCTTTTGGCTTCTGCCATCTCAGAGTCTTCCGTAATTTTTTCCAAAAAGACATTTTAGACTTTTTCTTCTTACCGTCCTGCATGATTTTAACATCCGGATTGTCCAAATCCTCCAGGACGGTTTCTCCAGTGATCTTAGTCTCTTCTGAGGATTCTGGGTCTGTGGAACAACCTGATAACGGTTCTCCTAAGATTTTCTCCTCTGGAGAAACCTTTTCACTTACGACATCAACTGGGTCCACTTGGTCCTGTAAGTCTTCCTCCTTCTCTTGGGAAACTGTGATGTCTTTTTTTTGGAAACCGTCTTCCTCAGCTCTCAGCAGCAGTAGATCCTCTTTCGCTCTTTGTAAATCATTTTTTAAGCAACTTATTTCCAGCTGGTATTTCTCTGCTTCATGTTTAAATGCAGTGACTTCCTTTTCATACTGACATTTGAGCTGCAGGTACAAACTGTTTACCTTCTCCAGGTCTGCCTGGGCACTGCTTTCCCTGTCTTGCAGGATTTTAATCTCTGTTGTTGCGTTATTTTGGAGGACGGCATATTCAGATCTCAGGTGGTCCAGACTCGCCTTGGCCTTCTCTACTGTCTCCAGATGTGCTTTTCTCTCCTCCTTTACCTGCTGCTGAAGTTTTTCAAGTTGTTGCAGCGCAGATCGGTTAATATCCCAAATAAGCTTTTCTGCCTTTTGTCTCTGTAAAAGAGCCATTTGGTCCTGCCTTATTTTCTGCTGGTAAGTCTCCACCTGCTGCTGTAACTCCAGTATGTCGTTTCTATATCTACATTTAAGCTCCTCATGTGAAACATGAACCCGATCCAGTTCATGGAACATCTGTCTGTCCCTGTTTCTTAGAATTATGATCTTTCTTGCCATTCTCTGGAAGAGCTCTTCCTTCTCAGCTCTCAGATTGTTGACTAGGTTCAGATTCTCTCTCTCTCTCTCTATATTGGCGTCTTTCTCACGTCTCGCCTCCTGCCGATATCTCTCCACGTCTTGCTTAAGTCCAGAAACGTCACTATTATATTTACAGCTGAGTTCACTATATGAATTTTTGAGCTGAGCCAATTCTTCCTGCAGACGTTTCTCGTTGTCTTGCAGGGACGCGATCTTATGGGACATTTCCAGACTGGAGTCCAGTCTTTGGGTTTCCCCGTGTAAAATATCCAAGTGTGCAGGAGCGAAGCTGCCTTGGGGGTTTTGCCAGACTCCCGTTCTTGCCTGGAGTCCCATCATCCTGTTGCGGTATTTCTCAAATTGGTGAAACATTTCTACCTCAAATCCTTTAGCCAAAATCTGTCGCCGTAAATTACTTGAACCGTCGTTTGGAAAGAGCTTTGCGCACGTCTGAGCTAGTCAGTGATATTGCAAGCAATGAAAAATATGCAGAATTGTGTCACATACAATTCTGCAGTTGATGACATCACAGACTGCATCGCCAGTGACATCACAGAGTCTTCCTTTGCTGGCGGTGTGACATCATTCCACCACCAAATATCTCACTCTTCATTCTTGTTTACATTCAAAATAGTCCATGATTCAGTCGTTTTTATCCAAACTCATTTCTGTTTTGGGCCAGATCAAAAACCTGAATGTTCATAAAGGGCCTGTTGCACCAGAACATATTGATAAAAACCAATTAAACTGTTAAAATATCAATAAATAGGTGTTTCAGCATCAATGCGTGTTTCTTACAATAACGTAATATTGAACATCTTTTCACACTAATCAGTTCATCCAGGATTGTTTTTGTGCTTTTCTGCAATCATCACAGATTTTGTGGCGCTAAGTTAGAAATATCTGTAAGGAATTTTTTACAATATTTGCGCTAACATATGATGTTAAATGTGATCTTTTATTAATCTCTCTATCGGTCATGGACTATAACTTGACATCAGGTCAGGCTGAGACAGCAGGCACTTGAACCCAAATGTTTATGGACAATTTTGAGAAAAAATGTTAATAAACTCAGAAAACATGTTGATAAACTCAGAAAACATGTTGATAAACTCAGAAAAATGTTGATAAACTCAGAAAAATGTTGATAAACTCAGAAAACATGTTGATAAACTCAGGAAACATGAGGGGATCTGTTGATTGTTGTGTGAATTTTGCGGTTATTTGTAAAAACTGGAGGGGCCCATTGCTATGATTTGGAGTCTAGAGGGCCACATAGAAAGCTATGGAGGGCCAGATTTGGCCCTCGGGCCTTGAGTTTGACACACGGGCCATATATGATGATCTATAGGACTTTTTTCAATATCTAAACATTTGGAAGTTAATTTTGCTTGTTTAGTCAAACATTTATTTTCTTCTGTATTGTGGAAAAAGAGAGTGGGAAAGAAAATTTATAATAAATCGATGTAAACAATATGAAAAGTAAAATATAAAAACTAAAACTATTGATTTATAAATCTTGTTGAAAGTTGGTTAGGATTGATTAAGCCTCGTTGTTAATATCAGGCTTAAAACTCAAAAATTGTAAATGAGTAAAAGTTGTAATGTACTAGTATTGTGGTTTGTTTATTGTTGTCATAGCAACTGCCTGCCAAGATGGCTGTCAGTTAAAACAAAGAATGTTGTAATCTATATTTCCAGTATGTTTTTGTTAGCTTTTTAAAGGCACAATGTACTTCTTATTATAAATAGTTTCTAGTGAGAAAATAAATGTGTGTATTTTTTATCCGGTTTCTACTGTAGAAAACTTTTTCCACATTTTAATCTTCTAATCAAAATTAAATTACACGTTATCACAGAACTGTTCAGTTTAAATATCAATAACTTTCAAGGACTTGAAGCAAAGTTTAGTGCTTTAATTACTGATTAAACACAAAATTAAAGCACCACTTTCACATTTTTTATTGTGAAAACCTCATATCCACAGATGTCAACCAAGCAAGAATTTTGCAGTATTAACTTATGTTTTGCGGCGGTCTTTGACCAAGCTCAGGAACTTCTCGGCACTGATCTCATCATCAATCACAGTGTAATCGATACCCTGGTTTGGTAGCAGGATAAACATGGAGACGCCTTCCTGTTATGGCAGCTGTCTGTTTTTCATTCTTCTGATTTTCAGAGATAAAACACAGTTTCTCCTTGAAGGATTCAGATTGTCCTATTGACTATCTACTCTTATTTGTAGTTATAATCCTTCAGTAAATGTGACAAGATGAAAATAAACCAACAGTTATTGTGACAACAGTTACAGAGTCTCATAACATCTCTGCCTTCCAGCCAGAAACAAGCGATCTCCATTTACACTGGATTTATATTCCACCCTGGGGCTATTGCTGAAATCTTTAAATATTTGATTCCTGTTCTAAAAATGCTTATCAGTGTCGATTTTTAAAGGTCAAACACCAAATGTACCTTAATATGCATTACAGTGGAAATGGTGTTAGCATAACCGCAGAAGCTAACATCTACAGTCTTACTTATCTCAGCTCTGGTTGGCTCAACCAATCAGCGACAAGGAAAATGAAAGGCGCTCCTGGATTGGCTAAAAGTATGTCAACTGTCATTACTTTTAGCCAAACTAGCCAAAGACTTCCCAGGCTGCATTTTATTTAGAAAATCTTAGACGTGAATTCTGAAATCTGCAAATATTGAACTGCAAACGGGGGCGTCCACTGTACTTGGTTTTATTATACAACCGTACATCTTTGAAAAGCATTAGTGGAGCCTCCTGCACAACTAACAAGGATGCAGCAAGTGTTTTCTGAATAGTATGCCAACAACAAAACATTTGTCTTTTCCAGCAGCCATTGTACAGCACACACAACAGTAAAACCAGCTGACCAAATGTGCTGGAGCTCAGCTTGGGTTCCTGGGTAAAAGGTGGACCTCTGCTGGGATTGCTGGGTAACAAGCTGGGGTTGCTAGGTGACAGGCAACTCCATCACCTAGCTGCTGATTAGTGATGTTACAGTCCAGATGTTTTTGAAACTAAAAATTGTACTCAATTAAAAGTAAAAAGTAGCTGTCCAAGACATTACTAAAGTAATAGTAACATTTTATTTGGTAAAAGTCTACTCAAGTACTGAGTAACTAATCAAATTATCAATAATTTCATATTTAAAAATTACATAATCAGACAAACCAAAATATAAAGTTATGTGGAAATTTTGGTATTTTAATTGGATTATTCTTCAACTTCACATTTAGAAAATATAAATAAAGGGATATGTTTGAGCTACACTGCAAAAACAAAAAAATCTTACCAAGTATTTTTGGTAAACTTCCTATCACAAATATTAGTCCACTTGAAATAAAAATTAATGAACTACAACAGCATTTAATTTCCCTGTGGGATTAATAAAGTATTTTTGAATAACATAAAACCACAAGTAACTTCATCAAGATATGAGCTTGTTTTAAATCCATATTTCCTTAATATTGATGGAAAAGTACTCGCTCCATTGGCAGATTAAGTTAATCTATAACAAGACATTTAGTCCCATATCATACGTGAAATAATCTGCCAGTGGAACAAGTACTTCATCAATATTAAGGAAATATTTACTCGTGAAGCTGAGGCTCCGCTTGCGCAAAATCTCTGCTGAAGTACGAGAGGAAGACAAACTCTGCAACAAAACCTCTTCTGCGCTGGAGTATCTCCTCCGATACAAACACTTCTCCTTCATCCTGGAGGCCCTGAAGAACCTCGGTAAGACCTGGACTGGATTGTTTTCGCTCGCTGCTGTCGGCTGAGTGGTGATGGAAACGTTTTTTATGCAGAGGCCGCCACCAGGCTGTCGCCAGAGTGCTGCGAGCGGCTGGTGGGAAGCGACGCCACCGGTGTCATCTTCACGCTGATACGCAGCTGCAACCGGAGCGGACCCTGCATGGAGGTCATCACCTTCTCCGTCCAGATCCTCCTCAACCTCTCCAAGGTACAACTGACGTCTCCGGTTCATAACATCGATGCTTTTCTGACTATGAATATTTTTCATTTTTATACAAATCTCAACTTGTTTACAAAAGCTGATTGAAATTTACCAACTTAATCTTTCAGGTTTTTTTCCCTTAATTTTATTGGTTTTACAAAAACAGGCTCTAGTTGTACTTTTCATAAAGCCCTCCTGTATTGAATCCTTTTTTTGAACTGCGCCCTCTGGTGGAAGATGTTGGTAGTACATGTGGCAAATGCAAATTAAAGACCAACAAGGCTAAAATAAAGTATTTTTGGTGCTTAAAAAATCTCTAATAGTCATACATTAAGTAATAATTAAAGTACTATAAGCTGTTATTAGTGTATCTATCTAACTGTTTCAGGCCTTAAAAGGACGATAAATTGTCCCAGAAGTTTTTGCAATAAACGATAATATTGTTGTTGTTTTGAGGCTGTTTAAGGAATATAATCACAATATATCAGCACCAACATCAGTATCGGTTGTTACTAGTAATTTTTTTAACATGTCTGCATTGGCCTGATAAATACAACGATCATAAACAGACATCTTGTTTCTGTCTGTTTATGATCGTTTGTTTTTTCAAAGGTGTCAAAAAAAGTAGAGAAATATATTATATAATATCAGCAAGAACAGTAATATTAATATCTGATGGACCAAATTTTCATATTGGTGCATCCTTAAATATAATGGTCTCAGAGATCAATAAACTTTAAATTCCGATGAACTGGAAGACATTTTAAGATATCCAAAATGAATAAACAAAACGGAAACAACAAATAATATGAATTATGAAGTCTGTGTAAACAAAAATGCCCTTCAAAAAAAGATTTGGTTGAGACCAAAGCAGCAGACTGAAGACTTTTGTCATCCTGTTTTTGGTAGAAATAAGAAAAAAATGTAAATTATTGAGCTTGTTTTAATTTGTCATGTGATTAATTAATTAATTTCATCAGAGATCAATCAGAGAAGATGGTTCAAATCTAACTATTAACACTCAAATGTGTATTTCCCCTCAGTACCACCTGACCATAGAGGCGGTGTATTCGGTGGAAAACTCCCTGGAAACGCTGCTGGATTTACTGCAGAAATACCGGGAGAAAGCCGGGGACAAGGTGGCCGAAAAGGGCGGCAGCATCTTCACCAAAGCCTGCTTCCTTCTCGCTCTGCTGCTGCAGGACGAGCGCCGCGCTCAGGTCTGAAGCAGACAAAAAAATCTTTCCCACTAATCCTTACGAAAACATTTAAATTTAATCTATTTCCCCTCAGGAGGTGCTGAAGCTGCCTAAAGTTTTGGACCGGATACGCAGCATCTACCGGCTCACCGCGCGGAAACACAAAATGGACGAAGAGCGCAGCATCACCAGGCAGAGAATCAACGCCTCGATCAACGGGAGCTTCTTTGTTCCGCCAACGCCGCGCAAATCCAAACCGCCACCAAAGTAGGCAGCATCTGATCTGAACAAACCCAAACAGGACTTTTGGTTCTGTGGAAACTAAAATGCTGTTTTCTGTGGAGCTAAATTAGTGTCAGAAAGATTCACAAAGCGTACGGTAAAATCTGCATGTGTGCAATAAGACGTAATAAGTGTAAAAGAAGATTTGTAAATGTACGACATTATTCGCTGTTCTGTACAACACGATGCAAATCTTACTGTGAATGTTGGGACTAATTTAGCTCCATATTTTTGTGTCGTTCAGGTTTGCACCAGATTGGGTTCTGAGGAAGGACAAACTGAAAGACGTCGTCGATCCCCTCAGGGCGATCCAGATGGTGGCGGAAACGCTCGCCATCGTTTTATAAACAGAAAACCTTCAAGAGTCTTTTTGTTTTCACAGAAAACCTCAGATTTTTAATATTTTTTGTTTTGTTTTTCAATCAAATCGTTTCTTTGTAAATACTGAATTTGATCTTTTTTGATAATAAAATTGATCTTGTTTATGTTTTTCCCTTTTCAATTCTTTCTTCCTGTTTCGGGAAACTAAAAAAATGCCTAAAAACTCATCTTTTCAAATCTTCTTACTCTGCACTGTCTAACTTTCTGATGGTTTATCTTGTTTGTACGGGTTCTTTGTTAATAAATGCATTTAAATAAAATGTATTAATACTGAGTCATCTACATAAGGTTGTACAGCTAAAACCATCATCTTCACATTTTAGTTATTATTTAGCATATCTTTAGGCAGATGAGTGTTTTTACAGAAGAAAACTAAAAACTTAGTTTTGGGTTTGTTTCTAAGTGTTGTCATGATTAAACACCCTGTCAGTTCTGAGGTTCTGCTGAAAAGTAAATATGAATCTGAAAAGTAGTTCTGAACTTTTTTCAAATTATTTTTTCGTTTGCAGATTTAGAAACTTTTTCCCCAAAACTTTCAGTTTCAAATTATGTTTTAGTTTGAAGATTTTTTTTCATTGTAGAAACTTTTTTCAGTTTTAAATCATTTTTTTTTAGTTTGTTAGCAGATTCACTTTTGGCACAGCGATAAATGTCACATCTGTGTTAGAAGGACACACACATTTTATTTGACAAAGGTGTGTTAAGTTAGACATTTCACGTGATGCAACACGCAATAAACCAACAGGAAAACAAACAAATGAGAAAACATGTCAACAGTTTCAAGATTTTTAAAAAAAAATCTTTTTTCAGTCTCAAACTTTCTTTTTTCCATTTCAAGTATTTGTTTTACGTCTCTTTCAGTCTTTTTTTCTTAAATACCTGCTTTACAGTTCTTTTTTTTCACAATATCAAATTTTTTTTTTGCAAAACTTTTTGACCCCAATTTTGCTCCATACCACTGCTGATCTACTTAACAGTCTAGTTTGCTTTAAGTACTAGAACTAGCCAGAAGTGCAGAGTACCCAAATATTGTACTCAAGTGTAGTACTACTTCATATTTTTACTCAGGTAAAATTAAAAACTAGTCATCCAAGAAATGACTCAAGTAAGAGTAAAAAAGTATTTGGTAAAACTTCCCCACACTGGCTAGCTGTTTAGTTCTTGTTAAATCTGATTTTGTTTTTCTCTGTATTTTTATTTTTTGCTGAAATAGATTTTTGATCAAATCAGTTTCTTTGTTTTCTTTGCTACATTTGATTTATTTATTTTTCTGAAATCAGTTTTTTTTCTTCTTTTTTTATGTTCATTCCTGTTTCTGATTAAATTTGACCAAATCATATTTTGTGTCAACAGTTTGCAACTTGCACTAGCTGGTTAGCCGGTCAGCTGCCTACATACCTTTCTAGGCAGCTACTAAGTAAAAGTAGAACTACTTCAACATATTTTTATTCAAGTAAAAGTAAAAAGTATCCGTCCAAGAAATTACTAAAGTAAAAGTAAAAAGTATTTGGTAAAAAAGTTACTCAAATACTGAGTAACAGGTACAAAACGCTGGAATGAAACGGCTTCATCACCTCCTCCTGGTGTGGATCAGTTCTCCAGAACCTTAGTGACCTGATTATTCTATTCAGGTGGTGCAGCAGAGGCTCATCTAAAGGTTTCAGGGCAGCGGGCCTCCAGGGCCTCCAGGGCCTCCAGGGCCTCCAGGGCTGGAGTTTGAGACCCCTGGTTTATAGGGACAACATGACTGGGACCTTTTTAACTGCTGAGTGAACCAGCAGCTGTTCATGTGACTCCTTATCAAATATCCATATCGAAACCAAGCAGGAGTTTTTCCTACAGAGATCAGAAATGTTGATCAAGTTTAAACCAGAAAATCAGAAGAAAGAAAGTGGATCAGAATCTGGATTCAAAATGTTTCAGTCTTTTTGCTTCAGCTGCTTCTGGCCTCCATGTTTAACTAAAAATGTCCCAGAAAGTTTATGGTTAAAATTTACATCATGTATCATGAACTTGATGCCATTTATTTGTTTTTGAAACTAAAGTTAATCTGACCTGCTCTGTGTGACTGATATGGTTGTACTTTTAGAAATATCCTGGGTTCATTTGTAAAGTTTCCATGTGGCTTTCAGGATTCAAGACTTCAGTCCAAACACACGACTGTGAGGTAAATGGGTCTCCATATATTTCTCTCAGGGGTGTGTGTGTGTGTGTGTGTGTGTGTGATGGACTGATCTATCTCTGGCCCAATGAACGCAGCAGAAAGGGAGCAGGGCTAAATGAGCTTGCAAAGATAAAAGCATAGAGAAAATGAATGTTTATGTTAGGTACCAGGCTGGTGGGTTCTTTTCAGATCATCCACCAGAGGGCGCCTGATGACAGCTGGTTCTTGGAGGGCGTGCCGGCAGGTCCTAACCAGACGCACCTGTGGGGAATTGCCATCTCCTGGTGGAGTATATGAGCAGCTGACTGCCAGCACATCTTTGCCAGAGTGTTTGCCTGAACTGGTACACTGAGCCCTCAAGAGTTGTTTCGCTGAGTACACTTGTTGAAATTGGAGTTGTTTGGAGATCTAAAACTTCCTTTGTGATCCTTTTTCCAGGAAGCCTTCAGGAGAACTCGAGCCATCCCCTCTTTGGAAGGAATCCTCCAGAGGCGCCGTGAGAGTTCTAACTGGGAGCCCGAGCCTCACCATCATCTTCCCAGTTACTTACCGGTGCAGTCCTCAGTTGGCAGTCAGCTCCATTACTTCTCCGTGCGGTCTAAGCACAACCTGTCCACCCTCTGACTCTCTGCCCAGCTGTCGCCTTTGGACATACCCACCTCCTGGTGCCTGGCCTTCCTCCTCCTCCTCTGTTCGGACCCCGACTCCCACAAGTAAGAGCTTCAGAACCAGTTCAACTGAGTTGATTCGCTGATCCTGAACTCACCATATCTCTCTCCCTCAGTGAGTGGCTGAACCCGGAACCCTTTATTGAAGCCCAAGTCCAACTACCAGTTCTGAGTTTTTTGTGAATAAGAAAAATAAACCCTTTTGAACTTTTACACCAGTCTCTCTGTGAGTGTTTCTGCATGTGGGCAAAGAACGTTAAACCCAACATGACAGTTTATGTTTTAAAGCTTTCATAAAGGCTGATTGTCCAATCACAGCTCAGAATGAATGCAGACTCTTCAGCAGCTGCTGTCACACATGAATCAATGTTCAGATGACGATGGGCTCTGATGTTTGATTAGATGTCTGTTTGTAAAAGGTTTAACCTCGGATAAGAATATTTTCAAAACATTTCTCAAAGATTTCTAGATGTGGATCAGATTTTGTCAGAAGATGTTTGATTAAAATTTTTGCTATAAATCAAATTTAAGCAAGGTGTTGATGAACAATTATTTGGGATGGCTGGTCATTAATAGTCTAATTCAGAGATGAAAATAAAACCATTTTAAATATATTGCAACTGCAGAAATTATATTACATTTATAATTAACAAGGAAAAATCTAATATTTTTTTATTTCTGTTTTAGGAAAAAAATTAAAGCACATTCAGCTTTCTGGTTTTGAAGTCTTAAAAATATTTTTGCCTCGATTTTCTTTTGTTAACAAGCTGTAACAAAGAAAAGAACAGAATCAAGATGTTCACAACACAAACGGTTTGACAAAAAGACGCCCAGAAAAATGGTCCTTATTGATGATACTCAAGTGTTATTTTACAAAAGTTAGATTTCTGTTCAGCAGAGAAATGCTTTGAATTGTTCTGGGTCTGTTATGTTCTGCTGGGATTTCACTTCTGTCCAGCAGGTGGCAGCAGCAGGCTGCATTTTACCGCCGGTAAAACAGGAAGCAGTTGCGTTGGTAGCTTCCGGTTAGCTCAGCTAGCTCGAGCTAGTCGCTGTGTCCAGGTAGACTAGAGACTGCTGGACCTCACCTGGAGACCCCGGGTCTGAGCGGTACCGGTCGGGTTCTGCTGGGGGAACGGAGCAGGAACAGTTTGCAGCTCAGGGTCTTTATTTCTGGAGTTTATGAGCAAAACTGATAAACCAGTCAGGAAAACATTCCCGCCTTATGGAAGCTTTAAAACAACATTTTCAAAATTAAAAACAGAACAGAACATAATGTTATCCCCCAGCAGAATCACACGAAGCAAACTACAACAGAAAAAATAGACAGTAGGGTAAATTTTAAACTGTAGCATCGTTCAAAGATACAAACTGTATCTTGAAACTTATTTTATTTGTCTGCTGTCGTCATGATTTACACTAACATGTTAAGTGTTTAGGCTGTTCAATAAAAATAGTCATTTTTTTTTCTGATGCGCCATCAAACATCAGTCCAGGTCATCTCAGCAGTGGCCTCTAGGTGGAGCTGTGTATTTATTTTTTAAATTTAAAATTCAAGGAAGTAATGAAAGAACAAGAAGGTGAAACTCCAACTTTTATTTAGCAAAAAATCAAGTTACAGAAGAAGACCCATTCATAGATATGAAAACAACTTACTTATCTAAATTATTCCGCTTATATTTGATGCTAATGTGAAATAGTTTAAGAATGTGTTCTGATCACATTCAGTGGTTCTGGGTTGCAGGTTGAATTCCCAGTCTGGCCAGAAGCTCCTTGATGCGTTTGCACAGATCAGCGTCTCCGTTTCTTCTGGAAGTTTCTCTTGTTAAGGTCTTCTTCAGTTCTGTGATGCTGGAATGTCGATATTTTGACTCTTCTTGGATCTCTGCTGCCCTCATGTGGTACTCAGTTGACTCGCAGCTGTTATTTTTCATAAAGAATAGATGTTTGGCGTAGACGTTGTAAAGCATCTGTTTTCTTGCTAGATCCAGATCTTGTCTTTGTTCCAGCAGCTCTTTGTAAATCTGCTCAGCTTTCTTTGCGTCTAGCTTTGCATGTATGGACGCCAAAGTGATTTTATCTTCAAGTTTGGGTTGAGGATCATTATGAATCACTTCCTCCCAGAGTCTGATTGCTCCGTTGATCTCGTTGCTGTCAGTTCTGTAGTCCTTAGAAAGGATCTTCTTTGTGAGACTCTCTGCATCAGATCTTTGCTGTTGGGTTTGATTCAGAGCTTCATCTGGAGATTCTTCAGCGTCGTCTTCCAGTTTAAACCTTTTGTTCAGACGCAGCAATGGGCTGATTCCGCTGTAGCTGTTGACAGGTTTCTCTTTCAGCTTTCCAGCCAAAACTCGAGCTTCACCATGGACGATTTCTCCGTTTGCAGCTCTGGCCTCCAGATAAAGAGCAGCAATGCATAAGTCATCTGGGTCCTGTTCGTTGGCAGATCTCAGCATCTCCAGCCGGTCAGCGTTCAGCTTCTGTAAGTTGTCTGTGAGGAACTCTGTTGATAGTATGGCGTAGCTGCTCTGCCACTCCACGGTGTCCGGCTGCATCTCGATGGCTCTCTGGAAGAGCTCTGCAGCCTCCAGCTTCTTCTCTTTATCAAACTTCATCAGGGTCCAGGCCTTCTCAGCTAAGACCTCTGGGTGGCGCTCTAACTCAGGTGGAGCTGGGTATTTCCTCATCAGACCGTTGACCTTTGACAGGTAGTCTTCACTCTTCTCATCTTCTCCCAGGTGATGGTGCAGCCAGGCCAGATTCCCAAAGTTCACCATCAACCAGGGACCTTCATCAGCGTTTTTCTGCCTCTGGAAGGTCTCAGCGGCCCGGTTGAAGAGGTTCAGGGCGTCTTCAGAGGAGCCCAGCTGGTACTGGATGAAGCCCAGCAGGTTGTAGACGTGACCCAGCCAGAAGTTCCCCTCCTCAGTGCTGATGTCTCCCAGTGCGTCCCGGAGGTAGGTCTGTTTGGACCTGGAGGGTTGGAGCTCCCAGGTGAAGTGGCTCTGCAGCGCGTTCAGCCTGGACTCTGAAGTCTCTGTAGAGCTGCTGGCAAATCATGAAGACAAAGTTAATCTGTTCAGAGAGAATAAAATAATGATTGCAGGGAAACATGAAGAAGTAAAGTAAATGACTTGCACTGTTTAGGCGCTTCATCAAGTCCAGAGGACTCCAAGCGCTTCACACTACAGTCATCATTCACACTCAGACACTGATGGTGGTGAGCTACATGGTAGCTACAGCTACCCTGATCTGACCGAAGAACTGTGACCTCCACCTGCAGGCAAGGCGAGTGAAGCGTCTTCACATGGACACTAAGACAGAGGCAGACGGATGGCGGTTTCAAACCCACAACCCACCGGTTACAGGACAAACTACTGTTCCATCGTTGGAAAGGACAGAAATGGTTCAGGATCATCAAGTGATGAAAATAAAAAGGATAAATTGGAACTGTTGAACAACTCGAGAAGAGTATCATCTCTGTTAGCTTTAGCCTGACCTTTGACCTGCTGTACCTAAACTCACGCAATTTTCTCTAAGAATGAGATAAATCCAGGACCACAAGAAAACAAGTACAGAGGTGAGAAAGGTCAAGTGAACCCAGTGAGAGATTCATATTTTAGAAAAATCTCAGATATTTCCCATCACTCACCTCATGATCCAGCTGTTTCAAATCACTTTGAGAATGTCTTGATTTTGAAGCTTTCCAGCGTTTCTGTCAGAGGTAATCCTGAAACGTCTCAACCTGAGCTCAGAGACACGTAAACATGTTTGACTGCAGGACGTCAGTCTGAAGGAATGAGGCTCCGCAGGAGAAAACACCAATTTAACCAGTCAGGGAGAGGCTGGAGTTTACTTTCTGTTTGCTTTGTCAGAAATAGAAACTTAACCAGAACAACTGAATGGAAACTTTAACTCCAGGCTCTTATTTTCTAGTTCTCAGTGGTTAAATTACAAACTCATGTTTAACAGTTTCTCCTCTTCAGCTGCTCTAGCAGAGAATAGAAACTTGGCTCCAATAATAAAGTGGACGATGACTCGGCTTTACGGCCCTGTGGAGGGATCATGAATGATGATGTTCTGCAGGGTTTGGCTCCGGGGGATTTTTTTATGCCAAACAAATTCCTGATTAAAGATAAAAGTATACTAACCCTTGTAGAGGAAAAATGATTATTTTTAGTGCTTAATACAGTTAATCTTACGGCATGTGTAAAAGGTATATTGAACATTCTTATTTTGAACAAATTTCTTAATTTTGAACAGGTTTGTGTTAAGGATTTAAAAAGGAACCAAATGCAGATCAAAAGATCTCTCAATGGGTCTCCTGCTGTGTTGTCAGAGCACAGGAGGCCATAAAATTAGCATCTCCTGCAGGGCACTATCACTTGAGCCTGGAGGAGAGAAGCCTGTTTGGTTCACAGAAGATCAAAAGTCTTCCAGAACCAACATCTGGGATGGTGTAAAACTGAATACAACATAGAATGTCGAAACCACTAACATTTAATTTCTAAGACATTTTTCTAAGTATTAATAGCATGTTTTTATTGAAGATTGTATTATCTCATTTTAGAACTACTAATCTAGTGAATGATGAATGTATTTGAAAATTGTACTATCTGTGACTATATCAGAATCAAATGGAAATTGTTTGAATGAAAATGTTTTGTTTAGTATTAGAAAATTGCTCAGGATTTATGCTAAACGGGGTTTTTGTGAAGATAACCTTTCCTTGAACCAAAATTACTGGATTTAAGTTTCTCCTGAGAATTTATGTAAGGAGAGATAACGGGAGAGACTCCGGATTCCACAGGTATCTGTGAAATCTTATCTCATGTTTTTCTTTGCTCAAATGACCGTAGAA
This sequence comes from Xiphophorus hellerii, assembly GCF_003331165.1. Classification (NCBI taxonomy): domain Eukaryota; kingdom Metazoa; phylum Chordata; class Actinopteri; order Cyprinodontiformes; family Poeciliidae; genus Xiphophorus; species Xiphophorus hellerii. The sequence continues at coordinate 9,079,669 of NC_045684.1, read as the reverse complement.
CCCAGGAGGCCAGGACGCAGCTGTTGGCTCTTTTGTTCTACCTTTTGTTCTATCTGCAGGCAGAGAGTTTTCCTCCAGGATCAGGATCCAAACCCAGAAACTGTTTGGTTCTCATGCAGCTGCAGGAAAAACAACTTCCAGCCTTTTGTGTGACCAGAACCGCTTCATTTGTTGAGAGTCCACAAGCATTTAGAATAGAGACAATTTGACCAGCAGGTATTATTATATACATAAAAAATACCAATATTAATAATAATTAATAATACCTGTTCAATAAAAATAGTCATTTTTTTCTGATGCGCCGTCAAACATCAGTCCAGGTCATCTCAGCAGTGGCCTCTAGGTGGAGCTGTGTATTTATTTTTTAAATTTAAAATTCAAGGAAGTAATGAAAGAACAAGAAGGTGAAACTCCAACTTTTATTTAGCAAAAAATCAAGTTACAGAAGAAGACTCATTCATAGATATGAAAACAACTTACTTATCTAAATTATTCCGCTTATATTTGATGCTAATGTGAAATAGTTTAAGAATGTGTTCTGATCACATTCAGTGGTTCTGGGTTGCAGGTTGAATTCCCAGTCTGGCCAGAAGCTCCTTGATGCGTTTGCACAGATCAGCGTCTCCGTTTCTTCTGGAAGTTTCTCTTGTTAAGGTCTTCTTCAGTTCTGTGATGCTGGAATGTCGATATTTTGACTCTTCTTGGATCTCTGCTGCCCTCATGTGGTACTCAGTTGACTCGCAGCTGTTATTTTTCATAAAGAATAAATATTTGGCGTAGCGACAGTAAAGCATCTGTTTTCCTGCTGGATCCAGATCTTGTCTTTGTTCCAGCAGCTCTTTGTAAATCTGCTCAGCTTCCTCTTTATCTATCTTTGCCTGTACGTCTGCTAGAGCTAATCTTTCTTTAAGGGAGGATTCAGGATAAGCATCAACCACTTCCTCCCACAGACTGATTGTTTCTTTGATCCTTCTGGGGTCAGGATTGCTGCAATTAGATAAAATCTTTTTAGTGTAGTACTTTGCAGCCGCCCTTTTCACGTATCGTGAGTCTGGATGTCTCCTCAGAGCCTCTTTGGCTATGTCAACAGCTTCATCTTTAGAGATGCTGCCCAGGGAGTTTACTGTTGTTAGCATCACTGCCGTATATGTGCCCCCCAGTGCTAACACTAAAGAGGCTATGAGTGTTCTCTACCGGACCATCAGTGAGTTGCAATCCTCACACACAGAGGGCGTTTTCATCATTGCTGGGGATTTTAACCAGGCCAACATGAAGACTGTTCTCCCTCACTTCAACCAATATGTGGATTTTCCAACCAGGGGAGTGAATACTCTAGACTTGGCCTACACCAACATCAAAGAAGCATTCAGAGCGCCCCCCGCCCCCACCTCGGTTCTTCAGACCACCTATCTGTTATGCTAATTCCTGCATACAAGCCCCTGCTGATCAGAACAAAACCTACAGTGAAGCAGGTGAGAGTGTGGACTGAGGGGGCCATGGAGGCACTTCAGGACTGTTTTGAGTGCTCTGACTGGGAGATGTTCAAGGCAGCAGCCACTTACAACGACCAGATCAACATCGATGAGTACGCCATGACGGTGTCAGCCTACATCAACAAGTGCACAGAGGACGTCAGCATCACTAAGAACATTATCACCCGGGCCAACCAAAAACCCTGGATGACTAAGGAGGTACGTGAAATGCTAAAAGCACGGAACTCAGCCTTCAAGTCTGGCGACAAGGAGGCACTGAGGACAGCGAGAGCCAACTTGAACCGTGCTATCAGGTTAGCAAAACGAACCCACAGTCGAAAAATACAGGAGTTCTTCCACGACACCAGCAACACCAGAAGTATGTGGCAAGGCATAAAGGCGATCACAGATTCTCTGCCTGGACACAGCCGATGTGTTGAAGACTCTGAAAAGAGTCAACCCATGGAAGGCCCCAGGCCCCGACAACATACCTGGGCGGGTGTTCAGGGAATGCGCAGGTCAGCTGGCTGGTGTCCTAACAGACATTTTTAACACCTCACTGGACCAAGCCACAGTGCCAGCCTGTCTCAAAACTGCCTCCATCATTCCGGTGCCAAAGAAACCTCAAGTCACTCTTTCAACGATTACCGGCCTGTGGCACTGACTCCCATCATGATGAAGTGCTTTGAAAGGCTGGTAAAAGAACACATCGTCTCCAGACTCCCCTCCACATTCGACCCGTTCCAGTTTGCCTACCGCCGAAACCGCTCCACTGAGGACGCCATCTCCTCCGCCCTACACCTGAGCCTGGCTCACCTGGAGGAGAAGAACACTCATGTGCGGATGTTGTTCCTGGACTTCAGCTCAGCGTTCAACACAATCATCCCACAGCATCTGGCAGGAAAACTGGGACACCTGGGCTTCAGCACCCCCCTGCGAAACTGGCTGCTAGACTTCCTCACCGACAGACCTCAGTCAGTCCGGATCGGACAACACACCTCCGATGTCATCACCCTCAGCACAGGCTCCCCTCAGGGCTGCGTCCTGAGCCCTCTGCTGTTCACTCTGATGACACACGACTGCGTCCCCAGGTTCGCCACCAACCATATCGTGAAGTTCGCGGACGACACAACGGTGGTGGGCCTCATCAGAGACGACAACGACCTGGACTACAGAGAGGAGGTGGAGCAGCTGGTGGACTGGTGCAGAGACAACAGCCTGATCCTGAACGTTGACAAGACGAAGGAGATGATCGTCGACTTCAGGAAGAACCGGCCCAGCCACGCTCCACTGCTCATCAACAGCTCGGCTGTGGAGGTGGTCAGCAGCACCAAATTCCTGGGGGTGCACATCACTAACGACCTCACCTGGACTGTGAACACCACGTCTCTGGCCAAGAGGGCACAGAAACGTTTGTATTTCCTGCGGAGGATGAGAAGAGCACACCTGCCCCCGCCCATCCTCAAGACGTTCTACAGAAGCACCATAGAGAGCATTCTGACCAGCTGCCTCTCTGTGTGGTGTGGAAGCTGCAGCGCCTCCGACTGGAAGAACGTGAGGAGAGTGGTGCGGACAGCAGAGAGGATCATCGGGGCCCCCCTTCCCTCCATCCAGGACATTTCATCCCAGCGCTGCGTGTCCCGAGGCCGAAACATCATCAGTGACCCCTCACACCCCCACCATGGACTGTTCTCCCTGCTGCCCTCTGGAAAGAGGTTCCGCAGCGTCCGGTGCAGGTCCACCAGGTTCCGAAACAGCTTTTTCCCACTTGCCATCAGACTGCTGAACTCTTAACTGGACTGCACTTAAAATCTGGTCTCCACTTTATACCTTGCACATGTACAGAGCTAAATAACTTATATTTTACTGTCACTCCTGCACTTTATATTTTATATTTTATATTCATATTTTTATACTGTATTTTATTTTATTCTGGAGTAACCTCACAATTGAAAGCTCAAAACATTGTCCTGAGCCGTATGCAACGAAATTTCGTTCTGTATACACCCTGTGCATGCAAAATGACAATAAAGTCAGTCTAAGTCTAAGTCTAAGTCTAAGTAACTGATCAAATTATCAATCATTTTAAAGTTACATTACCTGGACCAAAATAAAAAGTTAAGTGGAAATTTGGGTATTTTAAGAATGAAAATGACAGCAAATCATATTAGTAACAAAAAATAACAAAATCAGGCAAAATAAAATGTTTCCAAATCATTTTTTTTTTCAATAAAAGATTCATGAAACTTTAATAAAAACTGCAGGTGTGTGTCTGTCAGGTGAACTTTGGGTTAAAACTTGTTTGTTTTTCATTCTGTGGGTAGAAAATCCAGACATTTTACTCAAGTAGGAGCAGAAATACTTCATAATAAAATTACTCAAGTAAATGTAATTGAGTAATTGTAACTAGTTACTACCCAACTCTGCCACCAGCTCAGCACATTTGTCTGTTTGCAGATTTTTTTGAAGACATGCTGAACAACTGAGAGCCATGAAAACTCACTTTGCTTAATTAATCTGATTAATACTTTTATATGTATTTAACACATAAAAGTTTCTCACATTTTGTCTGCGATTTTGCATCGACGTTTCCCATGAGCAGAGGAAGAGGAGGCAGATTTTGAGAACCTGGGATTTTTTTCTGGTTATTTTTTATTTTTCAGCTGACCGGGTTTTGTTGCCTCTGAAGTGGAGTTATTATCTCCCAAACACAAACCCAGATTGAGAAATTGATCCATCTGGGTGGAGAGATTGACCCTCTCTGCTCTCATTCACTGACGGGGAATAATTCGACTTGTTCCACAGGAGAAACGCCCATAAAGATTTCAGCTGAAGCTTTCAGCTTTTTCTTAGCAAGAACTGATGGAAGACGGATAAAAAGGATTCATGCTGGACGTTTGCTTGTTTAGATCAGGAAGAGACGCTGTTTGTTTACTTGGATGCCTCCAGATTAAGGATTAAGTTGCACCTAAAAACCTTCAATTTTCTCAAAAGCTGACAGTGCGCCTTATAATCCGGTGCGCCTTATATATGGACCAATATTGAGCCACAACTGGTCTCGCAACTACAGTAAGCAGCCGCCGACTTCATTTCCCCAGTAGAAGAAGAAGCGCGCGGTGCAGGCTGGGTTTTGTGTAAAGACCCCAAAATGGCTCCTATTAAGAGACGAGCTTACGACGCAGAGTTTAAGCTCAAGGCGATCAGTGACGCAGTAAAACACGGGAACAGAGCAGCAGCCAGAGAATTTAACATGAACCAATCAATGGTTATAGTGGAAGTGGATATATATTGTGATTGCACTAACGTTTGATTTACAGTAACAGCATCAGGCTGTTTTTTACGTGTTTATTGAATCGAGGAAAAGTTCCCCTCCACTATATGTTACACCTTGCTGTTGTTAAAAGATAAACTGTGTCACCAAAATACCACGTCACTGACTTTACCTCGGGGAAAATAATAAAACAGCTTTTTATTCATTTTGGGAATGAAGGGAGTTTTCAGAACGCTGGTTTGTAATTTATTAATAAAGTTTGACTGAAATATCTGACTATTTTGTTGACATTCCCTTTAGCGCAGCGCCATCTAATGGATGCATAACGTAACTACAGCCTCTACTGTAGCGGCTATTCTATGCGCCTTATAATGCGGTGAGCCTTATATATGAAAAAAGTTTTAAAATAGGCCATTCATTGAAGGTGCGCCTTATAGTGCGGAAAATACGGTAAATGTTTTCAAACTTTTGCAACACCACACTTTGGAGATAAAAAATTAACTAAAACATCTAATGTATCTTTTAAGAAGACTCAGTGATCTTGCTGTTACCCAACCAGAACTTGTGTACAAGACAATATTGAGAGTTTTAACTTTTCATCTCCTCGTCTGGTTTGGTCACATGAGCTGCAGACTAACAGATAAACTTTTAAGAAACTTCCAGTGGCGGGTAAAGTAGCAGGTAAATAGACCTGAGTGAAGTTGGCCCCCACCTTCTTCAAATCAGGCAAATTTGGTGTCAAACGTTTGTGCAGCAAAAATTTTGTTTGTGCCGCTATAATTTTAAAGACATAAAGAAATGTTTCTAGAGGTCATCAAAGGTCAACCAGCCCCCCCACCTTCTTCAAATCAGTTTTTTAGGCTCTGATAAAGTTTTTTAGGCCGTTATTTAACAAGTTGAACAGGAAATTGGGAGGAGAGAGAAGGGAAAGACATGCAGCAGATTCTGCAGGACTGGGAATTAAACCCAGGTTGACAAACAAAACCTAGAAGTAACGTCCTAAACAAAACATAATTTGCTGTCTTACCATAAACTGGTTACAAAAATAACTGAATTATTCATTTCTTAGCCCCTTTTCCTTCTCTTTTATACAAGCAGACAACACATAAGCTCAACAACACAAAAGCTTCATATTTATTACAAAGTATTGATCTAAGAATTGATTTCTTCCTGTAATGGAAATGATTTCTGATTAAGTTTTCTGTTTTCATGCTTTCATGGATTGTTCTTCTTTTTTCCCTTTTCTACAGGTTTTCATGTTAAATTGCACTTTTTTGTTAAGTTTGTTAAACTACCTTGAATCTGTATTTCTAAATAAAGACTAACAGAAAGATCACACAGTAACTTTTATTTTTTATAAAACCTGTTTTGTTCTTATAACAAACAAACCAGATATAACAAGTTTGGGTCTCTTTATGGTCCGGAGAATTAAATTATGATAACAATTATCATCTAATATTATGTACAGATTAAACTCTAATATTAATTTAACATCCTGGAACCTGAAGAAATCCAAACCTGTTAAATCAACTTTTTAAAGTTTGGTATAAAAAGAAAAACAGGATTTATCAAAGAAAAACAGGTGAATGGACTGAACTTGTGTAGAGCCTTGCTGGTCATGTTGACCACTCAAAGCGCTTCACACTACAGTCACATTTACACCCACATGCAGGTCAGAGGGCAACTTGCCGCTAAGTGCCCCGCCCCGGGGCAGCTCAACATGTGGCTGAGGAAGCTGGAATCGAACTTACAACCTTCTGGTCACAAGACGACCACTCTACCCACTGAGCCACAGCCGCACTAAAAAAGCCACTGCATGATCCTTTTGCTAATCTTCTTTAAAATACAGATTAAAACAGTTTAAAAGCTACAATTCAGTGCAATTTAATATAAAAAGTGAGTAGAAACGGTAAACTAAAGGACAAACCATAAAAGCACAAGTACAGTGGAAATAAACAGAAATCATTACTATTAAATGAAGACATTTTAACTCTTAAATCAATACGTTGCTATAAAAATTGAGCCCAGTGTTGCTGCGGCGCTAAAGCAGCGAAGGGAACAGGGCTAACGTTCGGCTAATTCAATTAATTATAAAGTTTAACAATAAAGCTGCACATGTGTTTGGGGTTTCTTCAAATCTTTGGGGGCAATTTGCAGTGACCAACTGACCTGACCTACATGTTTTAGGAGATGTGGGGGGAACCGGAGCACCCGGAGAAAACCCACGCAAACACGGGGAGACCATGCAAACTCCACACAGATGGTGTCTGTGAAGACGCAGCGCTAACCGCTGCACCACCGTGCTGCCCACGTTTTTTCCAATTGAGTTGGGAAGGGATCTATTTTCTAGTTTGTCAATGGGGGATAAAACTTTAACGTTTTAAATTTGACGGAGCGTGGCCTGGCGCCCCGTACACAGAGGCTACAACCTCCATGAGTTTGAGTCCTCTTTCCTCTCTTGCTCGTCTTTCTCCTTCTCTGAATATCATCATAATCCAGAACATTAGACATGTTCTGGATTGTCTTCACTGTTTTATTTTTCTTTTGGCTTCTGCCATCTCAGAGTCTTCCGTAATTTTTTCCAAAAAGACATTTTAGACTTTTTCTTCTTACCGTCCTGCATGATTTTAACATCCGGATTGTCCAAATCCTCCAGGACGGTTTCTCCAGTGATCTTAGTCTCTTCTGAGGATTCTGGGTCTGTGGAACAACCTGATAACGGTTCTCCTAAGATTTTCTCCTCTGGAGAAACCTTTTCACTTACGACATCAACTGGGTCCACTTGGTCCTGTAAGTCTTCCTCCTTCTCTTGGGAAACTGTGATGTCTTTTTTTTGGAAACCGTCTTCCTCAGCTCTCAGCAGCAGTAGATCCTCTTTCGCTCTTTGTAAATCATTTTTTAAGCAACTTATTTCCAGCTGGTATTTCTCTGCTTCATGTTTAAATGCAGTGACTTCCTTTTCATACTGACATTTGAGCTGCTGGTACAAACCGTTTACCTTCTCCAGGTCTGCCTGGGCACTGCTTTCCCTGTCTTGCAGGATTTTAATCTCTGTTGTTGCGTTATTTTGGAGGACGGCATATTCAGATCTCAGGTGGTCCAGACTCGCCTTGGCCTTCTCTACTGTCTCAAGATGTGCTTTTCTCTCCTCCTTTACCTGCTGCTGAAGTTTTTCAAGTTGTTGCAGCGCAGATCGGTTAATATCCCAAATAAGCTTTTCTGCCTTTTGTCTCTGTAAAAGAGCCATTTGGTCCTGCCTTATTTTCTGCTGGTAAGTCTCCACCTGCTGCTGTAACTCCAGTATGTCGTTTCTATATCTACATTTAAGCTCCTCATGTGAAACATGAACCCGATCCAGTTCATGGAACATCTGCCTGTCCCTGTTTCTTAGAATTATGATCTTTCTTGCCATTCTCTGGAAGAGCTCTTCCTTCTCAGCTCTCAGATTGTTGACTAGGTTCAGATGCTCTCTCTCTCTCTCTATATTGGCGTCTTTCTCACGTCTCGCCTCCTGCCGATATCTCTCCACGTCTTGCTTAAGTCCAGAAACGTCACTATTATATTTACAGCTGAGTTCACTATATGAATTTTTGAGCTGAGCCAATTCTTCCTGCAGACGTTTCTCGTTGTCTTGCAGGGACGCGATCTTATGGGACATTTCCAGACTGGAGTCCAGTCTTTGGGTTTCCCCGTGTAAAATATCCAAGTGTGCAGGAGCGAAGCTGCCTTGGGGGTTTTGCCAGACTCCCGTTCTTGCCCGGAGTCCCATCATCCTGTTGCGGTATTTCTCAAATTGGTGAAACATTTCTACCTCAAATCCTTTAGCCAAAATCTGTCGCCGTAAATTACTTGAACCGTCGTTTGGAAAGAGCTTTGCGCACGTCTGAGCTAGTCAGTGATATTGCAAGCAATGAAAAATATGCAGAATTGTGTCACATACAATTCTGCAGTTGATGACATCACAGACTGCATTGCCAGTGACATCACAGAGTCTTCCTTTGCTGGCGGTGTGACATCATTCCACCACCAAATATCTCACTCTTCATTCTTGTTTACATTCAAAATAGTCCATGATTCAGTCGTTTTTATCCAAACTCATTTCTGTTTTGGGCCAGATCAAAAACCTGAATGTTCATAAAGGGCCTGTTGCACCAGAACATATTGATAAAAACCAATTAAACTGTTAAAATATCAATAAATAGGTGTTTCAGCATCAATGCGTGTTTCTTACAATAACGTAATATTGAACATCTTTTCACACTAATCAGTTCATCCAGGATTGTTTTTGTGCTTTTCTGCAATCATCACAGATTTTGTGGCGCTAAGTTAGAAATATCTGTAAGGAATTTTTTACAATATTTGCACTAACATATGATGTTAAATGTGATCTTTTATTAATCTCTCTATCGGTCATGGACTATAACTTGACATCAGGTCAGGCTGAGACAGCAGGCACTTGAACCCAAATGTTTATGGACAATTTTGAGAAAAAATGTTAATAAACTCAGAAAACATGTTGATAAACTCAGAAAACATGTTGATAAACTCAGGAAACATGAGGGGGTCTGTTGATTCTTGTGTGAATTTTGCGGTTATTTGTAAAAACTGGAGGGGCCCATTGCTATGATTTGGAGTCTAGAGGGCCACATAGAAAGCTATGGCGGGCCAGATTTGGCCCTCGGGCCTTGAGTTTGACACACGGGCCATATATGATAATCTATAGAACGTTTTTCAATATCTAAACATTGGGAAGTTAATTTTGCTTGTTTAGTCAAACATTTATTTTCTTCTGTATTGTGGAAAAAGAGAGTGGGAAAGAAAATTTATAATAAATCGATGTAAACAATATGAAAAGTAAAATATAAAAACTAAAACTATTGATTTATAAATCTTGTTGAAAGTTGGTTAGGATTGATTAAGCCTCGTTGTTAATATCAGGCTTAAAACTCAAAAATTGTAAATGAGTAAAAGTTGTAATGTACTAGTATTGTGGTTTGTTTATTGTTGTCATAGCAACTGCCTGCCAAGATGGCTGTCAGTTAAAACAAAGAATGTTGTAATCTATATTTCCAGTATGTTTTTGTTAGCTTTTTAAAGGCACAATGTACTTCTTATTATAAATAGTTTCTAGTGAGAAAATAAATGTGTGTATTTTTTATCTGGTTTCTACTGTAGAAAACTTTTTCCACATTTTAATCTTCTAATCAAAATTAAATTACACGTTATCACAGAACTGTTCAGTTTAAATATCAATAACTTTCAAGGACTTGAAGCAAAGTTTAGTGCTTTAATTACTGATTAAACACAAAATTAAAGCACCACTTTCACATTTTTATTGTGAAAACCTCATATCCACATATGTCAACCAAGCAAGAATTTTGCAGTATTAACTTATGTTTTGCGGCGGTCTTTGACCAAGCTCAGGAACTTCTCGGCACTGATCTCATCATCAATCACAGTGTAATCGATACCCTGGTTTGGTAGCAGGATAAACATGGAGACGCCTTCCTGTTATGGCAGCTGTCTGTTTTTCATTCTTCTGATTTTCAGAGATAAAACACAGTTTCTCCTTGAAGGATTCAGATTGTCCTATTGACTATCTACTCTTATTTGTAGTTATAATCCTTCAGTAAATGTGACAAGATGAAAATAAACCAACAGTTATTGTGACAACAGTTACAGAGTCTCATAACATCTCTGCCTTCCAGCCAGAAACAAGCGATCTCCATTTACACTGGATTTATATTCCACCCTGGGGCTATTGCTGAAATCTTTAAATATTTGATTCCTGTTCTAAAAATGCTTATCAGTGTCGATTTTTAAAGGTCAAACACCAAATGTACCTTAATATGCATTACAGTGGAAATGGTGTTAGCATAACCGCAGAAGCTAACATCTACAGCCTTACTTATCTCAGCTCTGGTTGGCTCAACCAATCAGCGACAAGGAAAATGAAAGGCGCTCCTGGATTGGCTAAAAGTATGTCAACTGTCATTACTTTTAGCCAAACTAGCCAAAGACTTCCCAGGCTGCATTTTATTTAGAAAATCTTAGACGTGAATTCTGAAATCTGCAAATATTGAACTGCAAACGGGGGCGTCCACTGTACTTGGTTTTATTATACAACCGTACATCTTTGAAAAGCATTAGTGGAGCCTCCTGCACAACTAACAAGGATGCAGCAAGTGTTTTCTGAATAGTATGCCAACAACAAAACATTTGTCTTTTCCAGCAGCCATTGTACAGCACACACAACAGTAAAACCAGCTGACCAAATGTGCTGGAGCTCAGTTTGGGTTCCTGGGTAAAAGGTGGACCTCTGCTGGGATTGCTGGGTAACAAGCTGGGGTTGCTAGGTGACAGGCAACTCCATCACCTAGCTGCTGATTAGTGATGTTACAGTCCAGATGTTTTTGAAACTAAAAATTGTACTCAATTAAAGTAAAAAGTAGCTGTCCAAGACATTACTAAAGTAATAGTAACATTTTATTTGGTAAAAGTCTACTCAAGTACTGAGTAACTAATCAAATTATCAATAATTTCATATTTAAAAATTACATAATCAGACGAACCAAAATATAAAGTTATGTGGAAATTTTGGTATTTTAATTGGATTATTCTTCAACTTCACGTTTAGAAAATATAAATAAAGGGATATGTTTGAGCTACACTGCAAAAACAAAAAAATCTTACCAAGTATTTTTGGTAAACTTCCTATCACAAATATTAGTCCACTTGAAATAAAAATTAATGAACTACAACAGCATTTAATTTCCCTGTGGGATTAATAAAGTATTTTTGAATAAGATAAAACCACAAGTAACTTCATCAAGATATGAGCTTGTTTTAAGTCCATATTTCCTTAATATTGATGGAAAAGTACTCGCTCCATTGGCAGATTAAATTAATCTATAACAAGACATTTAGTCCCATATCATACGTGAAATAATCTGCCAGTGGAACAAGTACTTCATCAATATTAAGGAAATATTTACTCGTGAAGCTGAGGCTCCGCTTGCGCAAAATCTCTGCTGAAGTACGAGAGGAAGACAAACTCTGCAACAAAACCTCTTCTGCGCTGGAGTATCTCCTCCGATACAAACACTTCTCCTTCATCCTGGAGGCCCTGAAGAACCTCGGTAAGACCTGGACTGGATTGTTTTCGCTCGCTGCTGTCGGCTGAGTGGTGATGGAAACGTTTTTTATGCAGAGGCCGCCACCAGGCTGTCGCCAGAGTGCTGCGAGCGGCTGGTGGGAAGCGACGCCACCGGTGTCATCTTCACGCTGATACGCAGCTGCAACCGGAGCGGACCCTGCATGGAGGTCATCACCTTCTCCGTCCAGATCCTCCTCAACCTCTCCAAGGTACAACTGACGTCTCCGGTTCATAACATCGATGCTTTTCTGACTATGAATATCTTTCATTTTTATACAAATCTCAACTTGTTTACAAAAGCTGATTGAAATTTACCAACTTAATCTTTCAGGTTTTTTTCCCTTAATTTTATTGGTTTTACAAAAACAGGCTCTAGTTGTACTTTTCATAAAGCCCTCCTGTATTGAATCCTTTTTTTGAACTGCGCCCTCTGGTGGAAGATGTTGGTAGTACATGTGGCAAATGCAAATTAAAGACCAACAAGGCTAAAATAAAGTATTTTTGGTGCTTAAAAAATCTCTAATAGTCATACATTAAGTAATAATTAAAGTACTATAAGCTGTTATTAGTGTATCTATCTAACTGTTTCAGGCCTTAAAGGACAATAAATTGTCCCATAAGTTTTTGCAATAAACGATAATATTGTTGTTGTTTTGAGGCTATTTAAGGAATATAATCACAATATATCAGCACCAACATCAGTATCGGTCGTTACTAGTAATTTTTTTAACATGTCTGCATTGGGCTGATAAATACAACGATCATAAACAGACATCTTGTTTCTGTCTGTTTATGATCGTTTGTTTTTTCAAAGGTGTCAAAAAAAGTAGAGAAATATATTATATAATATCAGCAAGAACAGTAATATTAATATCTGATGGACCAAATTTTCATATTGGTGCATCCCTAAATATAATGGTCTCAGAGATCAATAAACTTTAAATTCTGATGAACTGGAAGACATTTTAAGATATCCAAAATGAATAAACAAAATGGAAACGACAAATAATATGAATTATGAAGTCTGTGTAAACAAAAATGCCCTTCAAAAAAAGATTTGGTTGAGACCAAAGCAGCAGACTGAAGACTTTTGTCATCCTGTTTTTGGTAGAAAGAAGAAAAAAATGTAAATTATTGAGCTTGTTTTAATTTGTCATGTGATTAATTAATTTATTTCATCAGAGATCAATCAGAGAAGATGGTTCAAATCTAACTATTAACACTCAAATGTGTATTTCCCCTCAGTACCACCTGACCATAGAGGCGGTGTATTCGGTGGAAAACTCCCTGGAAACGCTGCTGGATTTACTGCAGAAATACCGGGAGAAAGCCGGGGACAAGGTGGCCGAAAAGGGCGGCAGCATCTTCACCAAAGCCTGCTTCCTTCTCGCTCTGCTGCTGCAGGACGAGCGCCGCGCTCAGGTCTGAAGCAGACAAAAAAATCTTTCCCACTAATCCTTACGAAAACATTTAAATTTAATCTATTTCCCCTCAGGAGGTGCTGAAGCTGCCTAAAGTTTTGGACCGGATACGCAGCATCTACCGGCTCACCGCGCGGAAACACAAAATGGACGAAGAGCGCAGCATCACCAGGCAGAGAATCAACGCCTCGATCAACGGGAGCTTCTTTGTTCCGCCAACGCCGCGCAAATCCAAACCGCCACCAAAGTAGGCAGCATCTGATCTGTACAAACCCAAACAGGACTTTTGGTTCTGTGGAAACTAAAATGCTGTTTTCTGTGGAGCTAAATTAGTGTCAGAAAGATTCACAAAGCGTACGGTAAAATCTGCATGTGTGCAATAAGACGTAATAAGTGTAAAAGAAGATTTGTAAATGTACGATATTATTCGCTGTTCTGTACAACACGATGCAAATCTTACTGTGAATGTTGGGACTAATTTAGCTCCATATTTTTGTGTCGTTCAGGTTTGCACCAGATTGGGTTCTGAGGAAGGACAAACTGAAAGACGTCGTCGATCCCCTCAGGGCGATCCAGATGGTGGCGGAAACGCTCGCCATCGTTTTATAAACAGAAAACCTTCAAGAGTCTTTTTGTTTTCACAGAAAACCTCAGATTTTTAATATTTTTTGTTTTGTTTTTCAATCAAATGATTTGTTTGTAAATACTGAATTTGATCTTTTTTGATAATAAAATTGATCTTGTTTATGTTTTTCCCTTTTCAATTTTTTCTTCCTGTTTCGGGAAACTAAAAAAATGTCTAAAAACTCATCTTTTCAAATCTTCTTACTCTGCACTGTCTAACTTTCTGATGGTTTATCTTGTTTGTACGGGTTCTTTGTTAATAAATGCGTTTAAATAAAATGTATAAATACTGAGTCATCTACATAAGGTTGTACAGCTAAAACCATCATCTTCACATTTTAGTTATTATTTAGCATATCTTTAGGCAGATGAGTGTTTTTACAGAAGAAAACTAAAACCTTAGTTTTGGGTTTGTTTCTAAGTGTTGTCATGATTAAACACCCTGTCAGTTCTGAGGCTCTGCTGAAAAGTAAATATGAATCTGAAAAGTAGTTCTGAACTTTTTTTCAAATATTTTTTTAGTTTGCAGATTTAGAAACTTTTTCCCCAAAACTTTCAGTTTCAAATTATGTTTTAGTTTGAAGATTTTTTTCATTGTAGAAACTTTTTTCAGTTTTAAATCATTTTTTTAGTTTGTTAGCAGATTCACTTTTGGCACAGCGATAAATGTCACATCTGTGTTAGAAGGACACACACATTTTAATTGACAAAGGTGGGTTAAGTTAGACATTTCACGTGATGCAACACGCAATAAACCAACAAGAAAACAAACAAATGAGAAAACATGTCAACAGTTTCAAGATTTATTTTTTTTTAAATCTTTTTTCAGACTCAAACTTTCTTTTTTCCATTTCAAGTATTTGTTTTATGTCTCTTTCAGTCTTTTTTCTTAAATAGCTGCTTTACAGTTCTTTTTTTTTTTTCACAATATCAAATTTTTTTTTGCAAAACTTTTTGACCCCAATTTTGCTCCATACCACTGCTGATCTACTTAACAGTCTAGTTTGCTTTAAGTACTAGAAGTAGCCAGAAGTGCAGAGTACCCAAATATTGTACTCAAGTGTAGTACTACTTCATATTTTTACTCAGGTAAAATTAAAAACTAGTCATCCAAGAAATGACTCAAGTAAGAGTAAAAAAGTATTTGGTAAAACTTCCCCACACTGGCTAGCTGTTTAGTTCTTGTTAAATCTGATTTTGTTTTTCTCTGTATTTTTATTTTTTGCTGAAATAGATTTTTGATCAAATCAGTTTCTTTGTTTTCTTTGCTACATTTGATTTATTTATTTTTCTGAAATCAGTTTTTTTTCTTCTTTTTTTATGTTCATTCCTGTTTCTGATTAAATTTTACCAAATCATATTTTGTGTCAACAGTTTGCAACTTGCACTAGCTGGTTAGCCGGTCAGCTGCCTACATACCTTTCTAGGCAGCTACTAAGTAAAAGTAGAACTACTTCAACATATTTTTATTCAAGTAAAGTAAAAAGTATCCGTCCAAGAAATTACTAAAGTAAAAGTAAAAAGTATTTGGTAAAAAAGTTACTCAAATACTGAGTAACAGGTACAAAACGCTGGAATGAAACGGCTTCATCACCTCCTCCTGGTGTGGATCAGTTCTCCAGAACCTTAGTGACCTGATTATTCTATTCAGGTGGTGCAGCAGAGGCTCATCTAAAGGTTTCAGGGCAGCGGGCCTCCAGGGCCTCCAGGGCCTCCAGGGCTGGAGTTTGAGACCCCTGGTTTATAGGGACAACATGACTGGGACCTTTTTAACTGCTGAGTGAACCAGCAGCTGTTCATGTGACTCCTTATCAAATATCCATATCGAAACCAAGCAGGAGTTTTTCCTACAGACATCAGAAATGTTGATCAAGTTTTAAACCAGAAAATCAGAAGAAAGAAAGTGGATCAGAATCTGGATTCAAAATGTTTCAGTCTTTTTGCTTCAGCTGCTTCTGGCCTCCATGTTTAACTAAAAATGTCCCAGAAAGTTTATGGTTAAAATTTACATCATGTATCATGAACTTGATGCCATTTATTTGTTTTTGAAACTAAAGTTAATCTGACCTGCTCTGTGTGACTGATATGGTTGTACTTTTAGAAATATCCTGGGTTCATTTGTAAAGTTTCCATGTGGCTTTCAGGATTCAAGACTTCAGTCCAAACACACGACTGTGAGGTAAACGGGTTCTCCATATATTTCTCTCAGGGGTGTGTGTGTGTGTGTGTGTGTGTGTGATGGACTGATCTATCTCTGGCCCAATGAACGCAGCAGAAAGGGAGCAGGGCTAAATGAGCTTGCAAAGATAAAAGCATAGAGAAAATGAATGTTTATGTTAGGTACCAGGCTGGTGGGTTCTTTTCAGATCATCCACCAGAGGGCGCCTGATGACAGCTGGTTCTTGGAGGGCGTGCCGGCAGGTCCTAACCAGACGCACCTGTGGGGAATTGCCATCTCCTGGTGGAGTATATGAGCAGCTGACTGCCAGCACATCTTCGCCAGAGTGTTTGCCTGAACTGGTACACTGAGCCCTCAAGAGTTGTTTCGCTGCTGAGTACACTTGTTGAAATTGGAGTTGTTTGGAGATCTAAAACTTCCTTTGTGATCCTTTTTCCAGGAAGCCTTCAGGAGAAGTCGAGCCATCCCCTCTTTGGAAGGAATCCTCCAGAGGCGCCGTGAGAGTTCTAACTGGGAGCCCGAGCCTCACCATCATCTTCCCAGTTACTTACCGGTGGCAGTCCTCAGTTGGCAGTCAGCTCCATTACTTTCTCCGTGCGGTCTAAGCACAACCTGTCCACCCTCTGACTCTCTGCCCAGCTGTCGCCTTTGGACATACCCACCTCCTGGTGCCTGGCCTTCCTCCTCCTCCTCTGTTCGGACCCCGACTCCCACAAGTAAGAGCTTCAGAACCAGTTCAACTGAGTTGATTCGCTGATCCTGAACTCACCATATCTCTCTCCCTCAGTGAGCGGCTGAACCCGGAACCCCTTTATTGAAGCCCAAGTCCAACTACCAGTTCTGAGTTTTTTGTGAATAAGAAAAATAAACCCTTTTGAACTTTTACACCAGTCTCTCTGTGAGTGTTTCTGCATGTGGGCAAAGAACGTTAAACCCAACATGACAGTTTATGTTTTAAAGCTTTCATAAAGGCTGATTGTCCAATCACAGCTCAGAATGAATGCAGACTCTTCAGCAGCTGCTGTCACACATGAATCAATGTTCAGATGACGATGGGCTCTGATGTTTGATTAGATGTCTGTTTGTAAAAGGTTTAACCTCGGATAAGAATATTTTCAAAACATTTCTCAAAGATTTCTAGATGTGGATCAGATTTTGTCAGAAGATGTTTGATTAAATTTTTGCTATAAATCAAATTTAAGCAAGGTGTTGAACAATTTGGGATGGCTGGTCATTAATAGTCTAATTCAGAGATGAAAATAAAACCATTTTAAATATATTGCAACTGCAGAAATTATATTACATTTATAATTAACAAGGAAAAATCTAATATTTTTTATTTCTGTTTTAGGAAAAAATTAAAACACATTCAGCTTTCTGGTTTTGAAGTCTTAAAAATATTTTTGCCTCGATTTTCTTTTGTTAACAAGCTGTAACAAAGAAAAGAACAGAATCAAGATGTTCACAACACAAACGGTTTGACAAAAAGACGCCCAGAAAAATGGTCCTTATTGATGATACTCAAGTGTTATTTTACAAAATTTAGATTTCTGTTCAGCAGAGAAATGCTTTGAATTGTTCTGGGTCTGTTATGTTCTGCTGGGATTTCACTCTGTCCAGCAGGTGGCAGCAGCAGGCTGCATTTTACCGCCGGTAAAACAGGAAGCAGTTGCGTTGGTAGCTTCCGGTTAGCTCAGCTAGCTCGAGCTAGTCGCTGTGTCCAGGTAGACTAGAGACTGCTGGACCTCACCTGGAGACCCCGGGTCTGAGCGGTACCGGTCGGGTTCTGCTGGGGGAACGGAGCAGGAACAGTTTGCAGCTCAGGGTCTTTATTTCTGGAGTTTATGAGCAAAACTGATAAACCAGTCAGGAAAACATTCCCGCCTTATGGAAGCTTTAAAACAACATTTTCAAAATTAAAAACAGAACAGAACA